>NW_026896227.1:0-206615 GCF_033153095.1 Gastrolobium bilobum | reverse complement strand
GGGTGATTCCGGCGGCGGTGCACTCGTCTCTACGTGGCGGTCCTTCCCTTGGAGTTTCAGCTTGATTTGACTTCGGGTGACGGCGCGGCAGACCTGACGGCTAGGGTTTCTCTTTCGCGTCCTAGGGTTTCTCGCCAAAGGATTGGGTCTTTGGGCTTTTGGGCCCATGAAACCCTAAAGGGGCTTGAGACAGATACTATGGGCTAGGCGAAAGTCGAATTCCAAGCTTCTGCATCATTTTATTTTATTTTAAAATTATTTTGATTTCAAATTATCCTTGATAAATGATAATTATTATGATTGTTGCAATCTAGATTAATAATTAAATCAGCTATTTGGATGATTTAAATCTAGAAAAATAATTAGAGAAAATTTCCTAAGAGAATTCTTTTATTTTGCGAGTAATTTGTGGGTTTTCTGAAATGGTCATGGAATAACACACGCTGCATACAACATTCATGTATCATGATTGTTTGGAGCACACGCTGACGTAAAGTGACCGGATTTCAGGACCTTAATGCTTTCAAAATTATGTTAAGCTTAGTGCACGTTTATCGGCGCTCTTACTTATATAGTTTTTGAAATCAAACAAAGGATACTCTCAATTAAATAATTCTTGGAAATTAGAAAATGTTGCTTATGTTGAATGGAAGGAGATTTAAATTAAGAGATTAATTTAACCTTCAAGCGCATTATAAGGACCATTAATAAAATAATCATGTGAAGTCCCATCGAATAAGCATGATTGAATTTTATTAGATTGGACCTAAATAATTATGGGAGGAGATTTAAATTAAGAAATTAATTTAACCTCCAGGCGCATTGAGGGCCTATCAATAAAATAATCATGTGAGGCCCCAACGGATTAGCATGATTGCATTTTATTAGGCCTTAATAATTTCAAAATTTTAATAAAGTATTGTATGGCCCATCGTCGATAATACTAAGTTATTAAAGATAATTTTGAAATTAAACAATGAATTCGACAGGGCTTATGAAAATTCTCAAACAAAAATGTTGAATGGCTGAAGGTTTTAAAAAATTAAATAATTTTAAAACCTGCTGGCTCCATTTGTGGGTTTATTAGTGAAATGGTTATCGCTGAAGCCCCATCGGATAAGGATAATCAGATTTCACTAGATTAAATCTTAATAATTTCAAAATTTTAGTAAAGTATTGTACGGCCCATCGTCGGCAATCCTTAGACACTAAGGATAATTTTGAAATTAAACAATGGTTAATAACATTCAACTTTGGTAAAATTGTTAACCCTCCCTTCAAGGCTCTGACAATGGCACTGAAGGCCCAAATAACAATTTTGGTTTTTACAAGTGACTTGCCCATCGTAAGCCTTGTAAAGATAAACTGAAGGATTGTTAACAATAAACAAGAGTAGTTATGAGAATCTACTTGCACTTCGTTTGTTTATTGCATTATTTGTTTGTAATTGTGTGCTTTATATGTTTTTCAGAAAATATCTTAGAAATGATTTTGAGTCGAAAACCTCTAGATGGTACCAACTATGAATAAGTGAAAAGCAAATTTTTTGATATTGTTCTAAAACATGGAAGCTAAAATTTGTCCTGACAATGCGAGGGCCATAGCAACCTGCAGAGGATGCGTCTAAGGAAACTAAGATGCATTTCTCAGATTAGGAAATGGCAAATATGGTAGTTCGCTGCTATATTATTGTCAGTCTTTCCAAATACTTGCAGAAGCAAGTGTACATGATTAAGAGTGGAGTAAAAATGCTTCAGACTCTTAATGACATGTTTGCTGCGTCTAGCAGCTCTGCTAGACAGAATGCAGTCGGTGCAGGTTTTGCTAAGAGTCTTGTTAAATCCAAAGGGAAACCCAAGGGTGGTAACAAGAACAAAATGACTTGGTTATCAGTTGTCAAACCAGTTGCTATGAAGAAGCCGCAAGGCAAGTTCTTCAAGTACAGACTAAAGGGACACTGAAAGAAAAATTGCCCAGAGGTGATGAAAAGAACCAGACATGGGCATATAAAGGCCTGATCAGTGAATGAATTATTGATTCAGGAATCACTGATTATGTTTGTTACTCTTTGTAGTAGTTCAAACATGGCATACCTGTCAGCAATGGACATAGATATTTTAAGCTTGAAAATGGGAACTTGTGTCTGCATTTGCAGTAAGACAAGTTATTTATTCTAGGTTTTGGGTGACTGTTTATTTGTTCTAGATTTCAAGAGGAATTCAATTTTTGTTAGTTGTTTTGGTTAAAACATGGGTTGACAATGCAATTGATTCCTCAGTTACATTTCGAAGTTCATCTTCGTCTTGTTTGTTCTGGTACATTGTTTAAATAGTCTTTATTACCTATGTCCTATAACCTTTTTAAATTTGTTATGTTGAATGGAAAGGATGATGAACAAGGATTTTCACCAAAGAAATAAAAGTTTCAAATGAAACATAACTTTGGCCTTTGTGATTGAGTCACATTATCTCAAGTAGAAAATATGTTTTAGTTAAAAGAGATACTGAAAGTTCAAGAATCTTTTAACTAACAGCTACATGTTAGTCCTATTTGGAAGGTAAAGTGGCCAAGCAATCCTACAAGGGCCAAAAAGGTTTGCGCAACTATTCAACTGGAACTGGTACATACTAATGTATGTGGACCACTTAGCGTTCAGACCATAAGAGGTGATGAGTACTTCATTATATGAATGTTTACTCTGGATTGGGACAGATGAACCAAGTGCGCCATAAGTCTAAAGCTTCTGGAAATTTCCAAGAGGTTTAAGTCTGAGGCAGAAAAACATGTAGGTGTTCAAATCAAAAACACTTCTGACTAAAGTGTTGGCTACCTGTCTGGTAAGTTCAGGTCTTACCTGATTTAAGAGGGGATAGTTTTCGTAACTGTCAACTCTAAGAACGCATTAGTTGAATGAAGTTGCAGTATGCAAAAATCAAACATTTCTAGACTTGGTGAAGATCATGTTCAGTTATTCATCTTTGTCAATGTTGTTCAAGGGAGATGCCTAAGAGAAGGAAATGTACCTTCTTAACTTGGTTCCGTCAAAGTTTGTTGTAAAGACACCTAAAGAATTATGGAAAGAGTGCAAGCCCAGATCAAACCATATTCGAATTTAGGGTGCTACGACACACGTCCTACAACAGCAGTCAAATGAGATGGAATCTTGTATGGAAGTGTGCATATCTTTTGGCTACCCTAAGAGAACTAGGGATGATTTCTTATTTAGTCTTAAGGACAAGATAATCTAAGTGAGCACTCACATGATTTTCTTAAAGGAGGACTAGATAAGAAATTACAAGCTCTTAAGTTAGGTTATTCTCGATGAGATTTATCTCAGATCAAGAATTTCCAGAATCTCTAGAAGCTTCATCCATTGTTCCCTTGATTGTTCAAGAGGGGATAGATATATCTCTAAGTGAACAAACAAGAGAACCATGATTGGAAATTCAACATGATAATATATAAGTGAAACTAGTAGAAATATTAGTATCACATGTAAAGGAACAATATCAAGGATAATCGGATCCTCAAGAAATTGAAAATCCATCATTTGACCCACTATTTGTTTTACCTATAAATACACGAGGTCTAGTGCAGTACATTCGTAGTAGGAGAGAACCTTGTTAACTCTCAAGTTGTCTCTTGTTGAGTGATATTGATCCTACTAGTTACGATAATACACTAGAAGATGTTGTTGATCAAGTGTTGCTCACGCTATGAACAATGAGATGAAATATTTGTATTTCAACTCCGTTCGGTCCTAGTAAATACACCAAGAGGGGTAAAACCCACAAGGTGCATGTGGACATAAAAGGCAAAGAGAGGATGGACAGAAAGGTGAAAACCTTCAAAGCTAGCTTGGAGGCATTTTTTGCCAGACGCCATGCTTGAGTCTATCCAGATTCTCTTAGTTGCTATAAGTCTCAATTATGAGATTTCATTTTGGGAGTTGGATGTCAGGATATCTACATACAACAACCAAAAGGGTTTATAGCAAATGAGTAGGAACACACGGTATGCAAGTTGTGAAAGTCTATTTCATAGACTTAAGCAAGCATCCAGGTCTTGAAACATCAGTTTTGATCAGGTTATCAAAATTTTGATTTTGAGAGAACCTTGATGAATGATGTGTATTTGTATGTAAAGGATACAACGGAAGACAGTAGCTTTTCTGGTACTTTATGTAGATGATATGCTCCTTATTAGAAATAATGTGGAGGTAATATCAAGCATAAAGAGTTGGCTAAGTTAGTGTTTTGGTATGGAAGTACTGGGGAAGCCAATTATATTCTTGGTATAAAACTCTTATGAGACCGGAAGAATAAGTTGTTGGCATCACCTCAGGCTACTTACATTGACAAAACCCAAAATTCAACATGAGAATTCTAAGAAAAGAATTATAATTCTCAGATGTGGAATTCATCTTCCTAAGGAATGACCAAAGACTTCTAAGAAGGATGAATGCATGAGCAAGATATCTTATGCTTTGGCAAAGGTAGACTCACGCATATCATGTTGGGCGTTAAACCAGACATATGTCACGTAGTGGGAGTAGTGAGATAGTACCATTTTGAACCTAGAGGAATACTATATTATTCTTAAGCATGTACTCAAGTATCTTTGGGGAACGAGAGATATTATATGCTGGTATATTCTAGTGGGAGTCTTGAAAAGCTGAGTTTTCAAATATTCAGTTATTTCAAGTTGATATTGACTCAAGAAAATCAACCTCGAGCTATGACTTTTTCACTAAACTCAGATAGCATTAGAGGTGGATCTTGCAGACCCAGTTACTAAGAGTTTGCCTGAACTTGTGTTCGAGAGGCATGTTACTTCTTTGGGTCTTAGGAGGATCCCAGACTTGCATTAAGCAAGTGGGAGTTATTGGTTTTATTGTGCTCTTGGAATAAGACGATGAAACAATAAAATCATTTTCTGAATTTCATAAATAAGGTTTTATTTATTTATTTTGCGCACTATTTACAAACATAAAGGTCCGGATCAAATTGTGAAGTATATGATCATATGGATACGTTCATGGAGGACATGATCATAGGTTCTCACAATTGATGAATGGAGTCACAGCCGTTAAATAAAGTTGGGCACTTTATTCAGGCTGCAATATTTTATGAAATGATTTTGTCCGAATCATTGTAAAATATTGGTGTGAATTAACATTCACATTGAAAGGATCAAGGAGAGATTTGATTAAGGTTGTTTTTCTGTCATAAGGTATCAAATCTCTAGTTAACTATAGTTATGTGATTGCTCTTAATCCTGAGTTTATTATAAATAGGTAATCAAATAGTTTTCATTCTTTGATTTACCAACGGGTGAGGTTCGATCTATTGACGGCCAATAACTCGGTATTTTGGGAGTGAGATTATTTGATTATCGGTATTTATGAGATAAACAACATGGAATTTGTAGGATATGTCCCCTTGATATGTTTCGGTACTTGGATATTAAAGACACTGGCCAGTGCATGTAATCCATTAAAGAAACTATTATAGTCAAGGGAATAAATAATTGATTGAGTTACAGAAAACTTGTCAATCAATTATAGACATTCTACAAAGGGGCGATGCATATTCATGTTATAAGTGTTGTTAATCTTGGAGTTCAAGTTCGGGCTTTTAGTGGAGTAGCACCGAATTAGATAATTATTCGTTGATTATCAGGAGCCTTGATTAATAACAGATGGTAGATCCCCAAGCTAGCTTGAGACAAGGGATGGGGTATTTTTCAGATAGATGATGACTTATGGGTTACATGATCTTGGGTTTTACGACACAAGTTTGTATCCAAAAGAGCAAGTGGGAGATTGTGGGGTTTACTCTTTTACTAAAGCTCAAATGGGTTATTAGTATGAGAAGAGCCCAAGGAACCTAGAGCCCAATGAGTTAGGGTTTCTTGGAACCCATATAAATAGTACCTCTTAAGTCATCAGCCTCCAAGGTCCTTTTTGTGAGAAAGAGGCAAGCTCAGAATCTAATCAGTGCCCACACACTTCCCCTTCCTCCTCGAGAGATAGTTTGGAAGATCTACCACAGTCCAGCTTCAAGGAGGTTGTTCGTACTGCGGCGCTGAGGTGAGCTGTTCGTGAAGAGGAATCCTACAAGGGAAGATTCTACACGAGACCTGCGCACCGAGAGGTAATTGTGAAACAAGGATGATTCGGTAAGCATACCAATGTACTAGGTCCTAAACCGCTTCCGCATAAATCTAAGATTTTCTACAATAAGAAGTTAACTACGTGGCGGTTAAGGGAAACTGTTTAGCTTAGCTACATGTATAAATAGTGAAAACAGGAATAGTGTAAAGGAATATGTGAATGAATAAAAGATTCTCTTCTTTCTCTGTTAAGTAACCCACTCTCTCTCAGGGTGCAACACAGTACTTACAGTTTTTGCTCCGTTCATTTTACTATTTTCACAAACACTATGTCTGAATAATGCACCGTCAAATGGAACAAACGCGCCATCATCACAAGAGGAGTAATCGTTCAAGTCTATAACCCCGAACAAGCGGATTCCATGCATATGATTCTATTGTCAACCGGCGAACAACGAACCCTTCCCGTCTTGCATATTCATCATAATACTTAGCAAAATCTTCAATCAGTTTTCCGTGTATTGGAAGTTATTTGAATTTTGAATTTTGTATTTAGAATTTAATTTAATAGGAGTTGATTGCGATTTGTATTTAATAGGACAAACTCGTAAAATGACAACTCCAAATAAAACGCAATCAGCTCCTATTAAATACAAAACACAATCAACTGATCCTATTAAATACAAAACACAATCAGCTCCTACTAAATACAAAACGCAATCAGCTTCTATTAAATACAAATCGCAATCAACTCCTATTACATTAAATTCAAAATTCAAAAAACCTCATATATCGTGTTTCATTCAAACAATGTTTCCACGCTCATTTGAGATATTTAATCGATTAAATATAAGTTTTAAGCTATTAAATCAATTAAGAGGATATTTAATCGATTAAGAAGGATATTTAATTGATTAAATCTTTAAGTCAACCATTTTTTTCCAGTTTTGACCATTTAATCGATTAAATCTTCAAGTTAATCGATTAAAGAAGGGCAGATTGGTAGATAGTTTTGGATAAGGGGGAAAATGATTATTAATTAATTAATGAAGGGCAAAAGAGTCAAAAAAACCTAATATTTATAGTTATTAGGTTTTTTATTTAACAGGTAAATATTTAGTGTATATATATAAAATAATATATTTTATTTTAAAAAAATAATACTCAAAATATTGCAAAAATCATATTTTGTCAAAAGTATCAACCATACTTTCATAAATAGAGATTTGTATTATAAATTTGATAATTATATGATTTTATTTGATTTGTAACTATAATATTCATTAAAATAATATTTCGTTAGAAGTATCAACCATATTTTCACAGAGAGAGATGTGTATTATAAATTTGATAATTATATGATTTTATTTGTAATAAACTCCGGCAACATGTCAAGTGAAGCAACAAAACTTGTGGTTGCACGTGTGAGACCCAACGGTAATAAGAAGTCAACTACGTGGCGGTTAAGGGATTTCAAATTTCAATGCAATAACGATTTAGCTTACGGGGTGTATAGGATGGGGAGTTCAAATGATTTTAAAGAATTATTTTTGGACAAAAATATCCATTGATATTTGGGGCATCGTGTCATGCCATGTGCACGATGATGGTCATCGCACTTAGTTCCGGATCCTTCATGAGATTTGACTTCTTTATATGTCTTTGGGCCTCTAATGGGTGTATTATATTTTATCCAGATCAATTTGTAATTAAGCTTATCTTTTAGTGAAAATGCTTATATTGAGGTAAGAAACTCAATTTAGGACAAAAAAAATTAATTTATTGCTTTTTTAATAAAAAATTACAAAAAAGTAGTCGTTTTGAAATTAATTACGAAAATATAACAGTTAAACACGCTCACATGGGGCATGTTCCAATGGGGAGAGACACGCCAATGTGGGGCGTAACTTAAGCGTGAGACACGCCCAAATGGGGTGTGACCAGGTTGGAGAGAGACACGTCCCATTTTGGGCGTGACCGAGGAGAGAGACACGCCTCATTGATGCGTGTTTTACCAGGTGCTGCCACGTGCACAAAAATCAACAGTTTGACCGTAAAACTTTGGAAGTCCATAACTTTTGACTCGGGTGTCTGAATTAGGTAATATTTTTTTTGATTCCACGTAATTTTTCGAGATCTACGTAATGACATCTCATTTGACATATTTTGTCTCTCAAAAAAAAAATTATTTACAACAATGATACCATAAGAACGTTTAAATCCAAATTAATAAACAGACAACCACTATTATGATTAGAAACATTCATAGTAAAGATCCTTATGATTTTGGTAAAAATACATCAAAACGACATAGTTTTATTAAAAATGACATAACTTTGTTACCTTATAATTATTACTAAAAATATTCTAACATTTTTATAATCATAAACAAAAACTTAAAAATCAAAATAAAACGAAAAGCACTCACTTAACTTTTTAATAAGGATCTTTATTATGAATGTTTCTTTTTTTTTTGGAGTTACCCAACCCTAATTATCTCTTTGAGACGAGTTGGCTCCCTCGGGTATCCCCACGAGCTTCGACTCTTTGAGCCGGCTATGAGACTAATCCGGAGTGCGGGGGAACAGTGATGGCTAAAGGTTCAGCCCCCTCTCCAAGAATGCATCCAGCGGGAATCATTATTATGAATGTTTCTAATCACAACAGTGATTTTCTGCTTATTAATTTGAGTTTAAACGTTCTTATGGTATCATTATTGTAAATTCAATTTTTTTTGTGAGAGACAAAATATGTCAAATGAGGATTCATTACGTAGATCTCGAAAAGTTATGTGGAATAAAAAAAACAATTATCTAATTTAGACACCCGAGTCTCAAAAGTTATGAACTTCTAAAGTTTTACTGTCAAACTGTTGACTTTTGTTCCACGTGGCAGCAAATTGGGTGTGTCTCTCTCCAACCGGTCACGCCCCCGTGGGGCGTGTTTGACTGCTATGTTTTCATAATTAATTTCAAAATGATTACTTTTTCGTAATATTTTATTAAAAAAATAATAAATTAATTTTTTTTGCCCTCAATTTACATAGTGGTTATTTTACTTTTAAAAATTTGGGATTTTTTTTACATTAAAATTTTTCGCTTCTTTATTTTGTAAAATTTAAAAATGTATTTAATTAAAAATCAAAGTCTTCCATAGTTCCATCTCAACCCAACCCATTCTTGAGTGTCATGTGGTGGATTATGCATTCATTGAGTCATCCGAAATAAGAGGGTAATATTCAAGTAAGCCAACAGCACCGACGTTGTTCATGTCTCGCAGACCTCACCTGCAATACGATTTTTTTTCATATTAATCTAATTATGAGGCGAGTAGGCTCTTTGGGTATTTCCATAAATTTTGACTCTTTGAATTGGTTGTGAAAATAATCTCGAATATAGGAAGGGTCAAAAATCAAGATTTTATAACCCTTCTCAAGATGATATTGGTGAATCGAAATTCTTCACTCACTTGTTTCCAAAAAAAAAAAAAATCTTCACTCACTTAGCTCTGTTATATCAACTAAGCTATCATAGTTAGGTGCGATTTTTTTTTTACCTCTAGCACTTTGGCGTTCTTTTTCTCATTTTAAATCAGCGTGAACTAGGTCGCGCAATCTGGATGTAAAACACGTGAGTGCTAATTCAATTTGATAAAGTTCAATTACGTTTACCTTTATCAAATATGGTAGGTTTGATATGTAATGTTTTGTTAATGAGGATTTGAATAGTTCCTTATTTTTATATAATTGTATATATAACAGGTATTATTGTCAAAAACTAGTGTACAAATTTACATTTTTACTAGAGTGGTGCGTGTTAAAATATATGTAAAAACGGTCCATAGTAAAAATTGATAAAATGCTGCGTAAAAACATAAAAATGGTAAAAACTTACATTTTTACTGTTTTTACTTAAAACAAATTTAAAAAAAATGATTTTAAAAAAATAAAATAAAAAAAATCCAATTTTGGTTTTCCCCAAACCATATGCACACTTGATATCTTTTCGTTTGGATATATGTCTTTTTTAATTATGTCTTATAAAGCTGCAATTCTATTATAAGTTATGTTATGAGAATCGTTTTGTACTTTTGGATTATTGTGTGCATTGAAAGAAGTGTAATTATATCCTGATGAGCAACGATCCAAAATCTGCAGAGTGTATGAAGCAGTTAGAGCAGATTGGTTATCTATTACTTGTTAGTTATGATTGTTTATAATTTTGATACTTGATTATCAAAAATAATTTTTCTTTTTAGATAGATAAGTGGCTCAACACACATGCTTATTATGTGATATTTTTTTTACATGCATGTGTATAATTTTGTATAATTTTGTATCTTGACCTTAAATAGTAGAAAGTAGAAAAGAGAAACTTTATATTTCGTGTCTTTTCTATGTTTTATGTTTCTACTATCCCTTTGAGTCTCTACGTATAAACTTGAGTTTGACAACATTGATAGCAGGTATCGTATTCGATTTTCAATGTATTAAAAAAAACATAACTTTTATTATGCAAAAATTTATTACTAAAACAATTTTATAAAATTATGTTAATTTGTCTCCACAAAAATCATGTCAAAAGATTAATCAACATTCGTTAACATACATGACCTGATATATCTAATCGAAATGGGGGGTTGAGTGAAAAGTTTTGGTGGGGCGTGAAGCACGAGGGTGTGGGCCCTGGCTAGCTGCTAGGCCCATACTGGTGGGGTTTGCAATGCGAGCTGGGATTGGTCCAACGCGGGTAAACTTTCGGATTACGTAACCACATTCACATGTAGGGCGTTCACTATTACATTGGATAACGTTGTCAATGGACCCCACAACCTTGGTCCATGCTGGAAAGTTCATGGTCTCAGAGTACACGTCACCGCTCCAATTGGGTAAAGCCTAGAACAACGCATGAGTCATTATGCCTCGGAAGGAATCAAGTAGAAGAACCAGCACAACCGAGAACAGAGAACAGAGAAGCTTATACTCAAGTCTCAATCAAACTGTTGTGAGCAATTCTCCTTAGTCCTTTCCAAACAAGAAAAAGAAAAAAACACTCCTCATTTTCTATTTGCTCTCGGACCATTTCCCTTTTTCTTTTAGTTGTTGAATTAATCAGGAAACAATCACGGGTATCTCTAATCCTTCTTTTTCAATTTTCCTACTCATTGTGAATTTACCCCAGATGCTTGCTTCTCTTAGTTCAATAGGATTTCATGTTAATTGTTACATGCACTGCTTTCTAAATACTGTTTTGGGTTTTTTATTTTAATTTTTTGGGGTGCTTTCTTACATTTTTTTTTATTAAAAAGAGGATTGTATCCATTTTGTTTGGTTGTGGTTTTGCTATCTTCATGTTGATGATATATTCTGCTAGTCTTTTGGGAGCTGAGTGGTGTGCTATTGCTGAATTCCCATTGATTTGTGTTTTCCAATCGTGGTATTTGTATTATGAGTAATGTGAGTGATAACTACTATCATATTAGTCATGTGTGCAAAGTAAGGAGTTTTTGAAACAATTCCTTTGGGATTTCCAATAAAGTTGGAGCCACAGGAGTGGGATGGACATTTGAATCAAGTGTTTGAAAATGTTGTTATGGTTTCAAGTGTATGCAACTGTATTCGATGTGAAGTTATTGTCTTTTTTTTTTCAGCTTTAAATTCTATTGACTATACTTCTTATGGAGATGTATTTTTCTTTTATATTTTCTAAAACTACACAGGACAACTTCTGATATAAGATGAGATTACCTGTGATGAGGAAAAGTACTCTGCATGCATCTATAAACAAGCTGTGCTGATATCTGGATTCTTCTATATTCAAAATTGCTACTTATAAAGTATGAGGTTTTATAATTTCAGAGCTTTTTTCATATTTGAAATTGAAAACTAAGGAATGGAGAAAGTTTGTGAATTCTGCACAGCTTTGAGGCCACTTGTTTATTGTAAAGCTGATGCAGCATATCTTTGTCTATGCTGTGATGCAAAGGTCCATTTAGCAAATGCGTTGTCTGGCAGGCACTTCAGGAACCTTGTGTGTAACTCATGCAGATACCATCTTGCTTATGTTCAGTGTTTGGACCACAAAATGTTAATCTGTCGAGACTGCGATAAAAAACTGCACAATGCTTCTTTACCTCGTCATAAACGAGCCATCAAAAGTTTCATGGGTTGCCCTCCTGCTAAAGAATTTGCAACACTCTGGGGGTTTGATTTGAATGAGATTGAAAACAGTGCCAATCAGGATCAGTTTGAATCTATTTCTTGTGTTTCTGCAGACTTGGATGTGGTACAAGTCTCAGGAAAGCCTAGCATTCAAACTGGGGTCTCTTCAAAGATATCTGGGGCTAAACTTGTCAGGGGATCGAGCAGTCAGCAAGGTCAGGTATGCACGATGGAAGTTTCACTACCTTTTTATTACAGTGATGAAATGTATACTTTTAGATTTCAGTCATTTGAAAAGGACGGTACAGCTAATGTCCTCATAATGTTTATTTCTATCTCACTTAAGTTTTCCATTTTAATTTCTAGAGGCACTCATAATCCACATTGTCTTTAAGAAGTGATTGACTGAAAAAATCTGAACTATAAAATGCATATTTTAAAAACACATATGAATATACAGAAGTAATATCATAAGATCTAACTTTACTTTTCATATTTTGTGAAAATGTATATCAGTAGATGAGTGCTTTTTAGTTAAGAGTTGAAAAGGACGTATACTGTTTATTGATTTCATTTTATCTTGCTCTTGCAGATATTCTACGGTGGTCAAGAGCGACAAACTATTCTGCAGCAGGTTATTGATTTAAAGCGGCTTCAGCTAAATGATGAGAGTGATCGTTCTACAAAGATAATTGAGTTACAAGAAAAAGACTTATCTCCTTCAGTTTATCATACTCCCAAGAAATTGGCTGAAAAATACAATCAGCAAGCACAAAATTTCCAGGATCACGCCACTAATTTTCTGGAAAAAGACATTCCCATTTTGGAGCTGAGTCCGAAAACTTTGTGTTCGCTTTCTCAACTTGATAATTTATCTTCATCTTCAATTATAGACCTTCCATTGCACAGAGAGTTGTTCTGGACATGCAAAAGTCCACTTCAAAGTAATCAGGTCAGATAATTATTTGTCCAATGTTGTGAGCCACAGTTGGACCGCTGGTTTTAACCACTGTTCTTCTAGATATTAACAAATAACTGCAAGCATATTCTCCTGGTTTGCACTTTGTTGTGGTGAGATGCATACCTTTGGAGCTGAGCATCATATGAGACTTAATCACAACTTATATGAAAATAATGAATTCACAAAAATATGCAATAATTGTTTGAGATAATTTACACCCTTTTTTTGTTTTCGAAAAAAAGAAAAGAAAAAGAGTACAGTTTAAAAGAAGGAAAAAATTACTCTTATTTACGTGTGATAACTTTATCTCCTACACACCCTTCGAGATAACTGTGCCACCTTTTTCTTTTCTTTTCTTTTTCTTTTTTAGATGGTAGAGCTCACAAATTTGTCTCTATGACATGAGATAACTTATCTCCTTTAATATGAGTTGTGTACATCCATTGGAAATATATTTAGGCTATAATGCAGATTGGGAATAACGAACCAAGGAATAATCTTAAAAACGCTTAAAATTCCATATTTGATATCAAATAATCAATGATAAGCTACCATCCATAAGACAGATAATATGCCTTATATAGGAAACTCAAAGGACCCTAAATCTGATTAAGACAAGCAACACAAACTTAATACTCAAGTAATCGTAGTTAGTAATAGAAAATAAATCCATAATCTGGCTAGGGATAAGATTTCCCAAGACCCAATCAACGAAACCCTAAATTCTGAAATTATTGATTATTAATCCCTAAACCCCTTATTACAATCCCTAAACTAAACCCCATTTTCTATTACACCATAAATCATAGATTAATATTATTTTATCTCCCCATTCTGCATTAGGCATCTAATGACGAAACTGTTATGCCTGCTAAAGCTTTTTCTATGCAGACATATTAGTCAAACAGAAAACTTCATGTTGATGCCATTGTAGCCGGCATGGACAAGCACATTAACATACTGATGAAAGAGCTGCATGGTCATACTGCAAAACAAATATAATACTTGCTTACAGTCTTATCTTGATTAAGTGCCCAGAAAAATAACCAAACATATGAAAGTATAAAAACTCATATTGTGCAAGAAACAAAACAGGATGAAGAAGTTCAATCAGCATCATAAAAAGTTTGGAATTTTTGTTCCAAACTTTTCATGCTAATGTATTAATCTTAATACTTGCTTCCAAATCTTTCTCACCGACATGAGACGAATGAATTGGACGTTTGACACCTAGTAGTGTAAGCAGACACTTCTTTTACTCTCTTTTTTGGTGACTGTATTAACATCTGATTCATTTAAATGAGATTGGTTGACATTATATTAGTTGTTCAGTATCAAGCCTTTGGTTAACTTTATATTTCTGGTCAAAGTGGAAGTTTCTTTTTGTCTATGTTGCAGTTGTGGTCCCAAAATATTCAAGACCTTGGGATATGCGAAGAACTTGTCTGTCAAGATGATTTCAACATACCAGATGTTGACTTAACATTCCAAAACTTTGAGGAACTATTTGGAGGAGATCAAGATCCAATTAGAGCACTGCTTGGTGATAAAGATGTCTCACCCACTTCTCTAGAGAAGGATATGTCGGTTGATAAGTCAGATATCGACAATCCAAGTGCAATGGAGGTCTGAATTTCTACCTTTTTGCTTTCAGAAATTTCTAATATCTGTTATTCTACATTTAAATACTTCTCAGTGTATTGATAATTTAAGTGCGTATTGAAAATTTAAGTGCTACATCAGACAATAAAGTTAAGGGAAAAGTGTTTCTCCTTTTAAATGACACAACTTATGTCATTTCACTCTCACAAAGAGGTGGGATCCACACCTTTATATTTTTTTATCCACTCTCTCTCCTCCTTTATCTATCTCTTTCTCTCACTTAAAATGACACAACTTTATATCCTTTAAAATGATATACACTTTTCCCGTTAAGGTAATAGAAAAACATCTTAAAATTTACATGAACTTGAGCTGAATATGAACTGGAATTCTTGTCGTATGATTATTTTTAAAGGATTAAAGACAATGTCAATGCAGAAAAAGCATTATATGATGAGAAAGTGCACTTTTCCTTTCAGTGGCTTACAACTTTTTTCCCTCAAAAGAGGAAAATGTGAAAGTCATCAAGTTAAGACTTGAATTATATTGGTGTAAATGCATTCTTGTCATTCATTATTAGTGGTTGTTCCAAACATTTCTTTGTAAAGAATTGAAACATATAAATTGAGTTAGAAAGGTAACATATATACTGTGAAAATTGTTGCATTCAAGATTGAGGAGACATGGTAAAATACTACTTTATATCCAAAATTGAGTTTGCTTGGAATTGCACTCCCTGTCTTGATATTTGCAGCTATTTATAACCATAGTGTTTCACTGAATATAGTGCCTTAGAAGATTTGATGGCTCCTGCATTCTTCCATATGTGATGCAATGATTTAGATCCATATATATGTATTGTTGCTTGTATAGTGAGCTTTAGAAGAAAAAAGGAATTTTGTGCTCTAAGGTTAATTCCATTTGATCTGCACCAAAAACTGGTATTCAAGTATTTGTAGATTGTTCATTGAGCTAAGGTGTAAGATGTCAAGGTGACATCAATGAGATAGTAAAATACCTTGTCTCCATAATAAATTGCTATTTAATGATACTGTTGTTTTTCTTCCATGAAAGGATTCTTCGACAGCTGTATCCATTACTATCTCCCAATCTGCGCATGAGAACAAGGATGAATCCTCTTGACCAGTACTGTCCAAGAAGAGTAGATCCTCCACATGCAATTCGACCATTTGAGTCAACTATATCATTCTCTTTTTTGAGATTCAGTGCTGAAAGATCATGATGACAGTGCCCTTTCTTCCTACAGTGAAGGGGAGGGTTATTCAGGCTATTAAGCTGAATTGGAAATTGCACATGTGAAATGTTAATGTGAAGTATAAAGAGAAAACGTCTCAACTGTGAGTATGAGTGCTAAGTGTCTTGGTGCGACTTCGGTAAGTGCACCAGTCGTACAAGTAATGAAGTGTACTGAGTATGAGATCGTTTTCAAGAGGATTAGATTTCAATCACTAATTCATTATTTCCGCTTAAATTGGACAATTGATTATGAGATTTGAATGGAATTTGAATTCAAAGTTAAAAGAAAAACATAAAATTCGAATTACTTGACAATTAAGAAACACAGTTAGGATTTCGATTTCCCCCAATCTCCCCTTATGTTATGAATTAAAATCTTTAATTAAACGTCCTTAACATATCGTCGATCGATTCCCCTAAATTAATTAGAATTCAATCCCTTGACATTCTAACTCTTTATTATTTTGAAAGAATCCTAGTTCCGCAGTTATTCCTCAAGAAAACAAGCATTAAGTTCAAGAATAATAAAGATTGTATAAAACCTTATGTCTATCCTTAGAATCATAAGGATTACGATGAGATTATCATGCGCGGTTTATGTACCAACATCCCTATTGTCATACAATCACCCTAGATCAATCTACAAGATCAAACTCATAGAAAACATTAAGAGAAAATGAACTCATACAATATAAAAAGGAAAATTTATATTAAAGATGTCTTTAAAAAATAAAGTTTCAATTGGGTTCCATCTATAGCCCTAACTACAAAGAAAATCTAGTCTAACATGATAGAAAACAAGAAATCAAGGAAGCTTCCCAAACTCCATTGGTGTGATGGCGCGGTTAATCTTCAAGGTTTCTAGCGTAATCTTGACTCCGACCCGTCTCCGGCTCTGAAAAGCATGAAGAACGCGCTTCTCCGATGAAACTATGCCAACGGTGTCAAGTGTTTTGAGTTTCCTCTCAATATTACATTAAACATTAAAAAGGCATAAAACCCTAAATTTGGGTCTAAGTAACGTGATGGGCCTTAATTGGGTTGCAACTGGGCATTAAAACCCGCTGGAGCGCATTAAAACACGTCATTTTGACAACAAAAATATAGTTTCGTATTTTGGATATAACATGAGATATACTTGTCCGATTGATGTGATATTGCTCTTGTTGGAAAGATAAAAGAGAGATCTACAACTTCTATGAAGAACACAAAATCCAAATCCATCATCTTCGATATGAAAAATTGGCCGAATTACAGCTTCAAAAATATTTTCACTAAATGGTTACTCCTCATTTATCGTTTTAAGTCCTTCTAGCTTAACCATTGCTCCAATGCTCCAATTCAACTAAATTGTCCTGCAAAACAAGCAAAATTCATTCACATAATTCAATAATTTAAAATCCATGTTTTTTAGTCAAATAACTCTAAGTTTTCATACTTTTAATTAGATATACGAGTGATTTTAGCCCTTAAAACATAATAAACTATGAGTTTATCATGTCTCCCGTCGGGCTTATTTAGCTGAGTAATTTTAATATGCTGTCCAACCATCACGTACCTGTTATGTTTAGAGTTGATATCTGAGAATTTTATTTTTGTTACCATATTGATTTAATAGCAGCAATAATGCATTTCATCCCTGCAAATATTAATTATTAAATTAATATATGCATTTCTACAATTTTATTATATTTATATTCTTTTGCTTCCAAGCATGAGAAGCAAGTTCGACTTCCATCCAGGAAACCTGAAGCTGATATGAGAAGGAGGTTGAAAGGCATTGCCAAGCAGATAGCTATCGACCTTTACATCTGAATGCTGTAGATTCACTAGATCAACTGATTCTTTCAACTCCATACACACTTTATCTGTTTATATTTTGTATCTAGTATAGCAGCATAATATATTACTTAGTATTTAGATGATTTTGATCTGTGTGCATGTAGTTAGGAATAAATTCCAAACAAATTCTAATCTAAATTTGAGTTGACTTCCTTTTAAAAGTCTAACCATCTTGATTGTTGCTGACCTGAACCCTTTTTATGGAATAATCTAGCACTACTCATATAGTCGTGTTCCTAATGGTGATGCAACAAAGATTCCAATTCAAATCAAGTTTAGGACTATGCTCGACAAGCAAACATTTTCACTTGCAGCTGAGTGCATTGAGACTAGAAGGAAAAGGGACATTTGGTCCTTAGGCCTTGATAAAAGTATGACCAAACTGTTATGATAGGGAAAGGTAATCTGACCGTTGTTTGTTTCTATTTAAAGATATTATTTGAGAAGAATTGTGTGGCTAACTTAACAACCGTGACAAATGTGAAGGGCTTCGGTTATTGTCTGTTGGAAGAGAAATTAATGTAGGGATCTTTGGGTTGTGTTGTTTTATTCAACAAAAGTTTTGATAGAGTAGCGATTAGGGGAAGAGGTGGTTGTTAATGTGATAAAGAAGCAAACCATGATGAAACGACCATGATGGGTTTTATCTGCCTAAATGATGACAAGTGTCTTATTCCACTTGGTGACTTGAAAATTGGAAACCCAAGCCAAGACCACCAGCTGGCAGCTAGTACCCTCCTTCAAACTAACTTCAAATTCAAGCATTGCATAATCAAATGCTGTTCTAACCGCAACTGTACCTTGAATAAGCTCTCTAAACTGTCTCGGCTTATATTATCTTTGTTTTAGAACAGACAAATATATTAATTCTTTATATACGCATGTTCAGTAGAAAGAATAAGTCATATAAGGTGGACCCTAATTTGGGATTTTGATGTGATTGAAGTTTGATTAGAGTAAACATTTGATTTTGCCAACTAAGAGATGCTTATCATATTTCGAGTAAATTTTCATTTTGGTGTTTGAAAGATTTTTGGAATATTGATTTGGTCCTAATGACAAGATTTTTAACGTCAAAATTATCCAAATTATTATTTATTATGACCCAATTGATGTCATTTAGAGGTCGTTTGGTTCACCTTTAAAAAAAAGTAACTTTTACTACTTCTTTATTTTTAAAGTACTTTTTACAAAAGTTAAAGCTATTTATATTTTTATAAAAATATTTAGTTTTTTAAAAAAATATTTGGCTTTTGACTTCTACTTTTCTGATAAGTTAAAAATTTTAGCTTCTGAGAAAAGTAGGTTTTTGACTTTTTTTGTGACTTCTCTTTTTTTTAAAAGTAGACATCCAAATGAACTAAAAACGAAAAGTGCTTTTTTTCTTAATAAAAAGCAGCTTTTGAAGAAAAAAAACTCATCCAAACAGGCCCTTAATGATAAAAGATAATAATTTGTTGACCAATTTATGTCCCTATTTTTTTTAAGATCAAATAAATATTCTGAAAGGTTTAGTCTTCAGCTATCGGCCGGAGGATATCATGGGAAACCAAAAAAAAATTAAAAAAAAATATTCTGAATTTTTTTCTAAAACTAAATTAATGATTCAGTCTATGTTTTTTTATAATAACATTATTTTCACTTTTATCACGACATACAGCATAGATTTGAATTCTTCAAAATATATAATACACTGCTTACCATATATATATATATATATATGAGTCAGGATCATTTTACACCAGTGTAAGTTACACTCTCAATCTTGTCCGTTAATCCCACTTATATCTAAGGGCTCTAATTTTTTAATAATGTGAGCCATTGGATACAAGTTGATCAATGGTCAAGATCGAGTGTAAGACTTCTAACTCTTACACCAGTGTAAGAATATCCTGCCCCATATATATATATATATATATATATATCTATATATATATATATATATATATACACTGTATTCAAAAATATATATAATTTAAAATAAATATATAGGTGAATAATTTGTAATAAAAAAATTTCAAAGATATCAATTTATTGAACTTATATTTTATATAGGGAAAACTTTAAAAAAAAAAAACCATAAATTTTCTCAGAATCACTTACCTCCTCCCAAATTTTTTTTAATTATTTATACCCCTACTTAAATTTCCTTTATTACTTACCCCCTAATTTGATTTTCTATCTAAATTAAAGTTAACAAAGTTAAAAAAAAAATTAATACCAAAACTAACCTAAACACAAAAGTAAATAAATAAAGAAAAAACTAACGTTGTGAGTGTTTGTATAAAAGATTTCAAACCTACACATGTGAAAGTATCAGAATTTGTTTTCACTCAAAAAATTTTATTTCATTAACTATTATCCAGTAGATAATATGTTACTATAATTTCAGACATAAGGATCTTTTGCATCTGACGGTAATCAAAAATTTCATTTCATCAACAAATTTTAATGGAAAAACTTGTAATGTGTGTTTTATATCATCAAATTAACCAAAAGATAATATGTTTCTTGCCCTTATCAAAACTACTACATTAGCTTAAATTCTCCTAACAAGAAAAATGTTGGACATTCCATGATGAGCAAAACAAAGCCAAAATCTCCTTTCTTGTGCCAAAAAAATGGGTTTCCAAAAAATCTGGACAACAACAACAAACTTCAAATCATTGAACCTTCATTAGGTGCTAAGGGGGCATCAGTACAAGAGACTAAGAACACATAAATAACAAATTGAAATAAAATAGGAAAAAGTCATTTACCTTTTGTGTGTTCGTAGAAGGTAGAGATATTTGTTGTGATTGCTAAACTAGAACAAATTTTTAAATTGAATCGTCATCTCCATCAAAAGAAACCAAGAAAAAATCACAAATAAAATATACCAAAAATATTAATTTAACAAGAGTGACATAAAAAAATTCCAATTTGGAAATAACCATGGATTCAACACACACATACAAATAAAAAAAATCCAAAATCAAAAGTAAGCGTTAACCAAGAAAAAGAACACGAAAAGAATTCAGTTCACCATAAAAGGTGGGTTATATTGTGTGAGAGTTGACCTTTGGAGAAAAAGAAGGCAAAAGGGTCGTTAAAAACATAAACACAAAAGACAAAAATCACAGAACTACAAGCTTCAGACAATTAGAGATATGCATCCAAATATATGAAACCCAACACAACAACGCTTACAAAATTATCTCATCCTCCTATTTCGGAGTTGTGTAGTGCTGTGCTTTGCATTCTCTCTCTTCCTTTATAGTGATAAAGAAGAAGTCTACGACGCATCAGATGAAGACAAGACGACGCAAGTTGCAGCCATGGGACATTAAGGGTTCCTTTACTTTTTTATTTTATTGTAAGGGAATTAAGGTATTTTTCAAAACAATTGAAGTTTTTCTTTTTAGATATAGAGGGGAGAAATCTTGACTCTGGTATAAAATTTAAAAGTTTTACTCTTCATCCTAACTGTTGATTTATAAAAATCAACGTTTAAGATGAAGAGTAAGACTTCTAAATCTTACATTAAAGTCAAAAAAATCTTGTGTAAATCAATAAAGCTAATGTGCATTCATAATGACAATAAGAGGCTAGAATTTCAAAAGAATTACATTTGAAGTTAAACTCTTTAATTATATAAGAGTTTACCTCATAATAAATAAAGCTCGCGCTTTATTTATTATGAGGTAAACTCTTATATAATTAAAGAGTTTAACTTCAAATGTAATTCTTCTGAAATTTTTGCTTTCTTTATTGTGATTATGTATGCCCACCCCTTTAGCTTTTTTATTATGCACAGTAATATATTATTGTCTGTAATTATATCCTCCATAAATATTAATAGAATTGGCAAAACGGGCTCGGTTCGGCGAGCCAACCTGTCCCACCCACTAAATGGGAGGAGAAGACTTATTTTTTGGCGGGTTAATGACGGACATAGACAGATCGAGACGGGCCAGTATAAAATAAGCTCAGACTAGCAGTTCCGTCAAACTGCACATGGTAGGCCGAATTTTTTAAAAGAACGAGTCAAACTGACTTATTTTTTTAACAAATTAATAGCAGAGTAGGATGGGAGACAAGCCACCTTTGTCACCTCTGAATACTAAACATCTACAATTATCTCCTCCATAAGTACCTTCTGTCGACATATCTCGCATTAATTACAATCCTCTTGGGCGAACAATATATTAATGGATTTGTCATTTCAGTGATTTTCAAGTGTTACATATGTGGTGATGATTATTTTAGAAAAATATTACTTTCATAATTTATCTCAGTTAGCTAATTATCGATGTGAGAGTATTTGGAATTTACATAAAACATCCAAGTATCATTCAAATACAAATGAATAAACACGCTGCATATAGCAATTATTTAGAAGAAGAATATGACATGGTTGAATTGAGTTTAGACGAAATGAAAAAGCTTGTAGAACCAATTCAGTACCCAAACTAAATATATTATTTTATAAAAAGAAAGAGAAAGAATATACATATAGGCATATAGCCACGGCACACAGAGGATCTTTTTGGGAGATGAAATATGAAGGACTCGTGCTAAAGAAATAGCACACCAACTTAAATTACGTAAACCCCCCACCCCCACGGCCCCACCCACACCCCCAAAAGAATGAATGCCAGTTTCTTTCGAAATGGATAGGGGCAATTTGGAAAACTATGCCTCGAATATCGCGTCGGGTCCGAATCCTCATTCTGTTAGGGAGTGTGTGGGAGACGGTTTTTTCCCTTGCACCAAACACACACAGCACTCCACTCCACTATAAAATCCCATTCTTCGACTTCTCCCGCTTTCAAATTCCTTTCTCTCTCTAAACTTCCTCTTTCTTTCTCTCTCTCGGAGAAGCTCAGAACCAGCTGTGAGGTAACCGCTTTGCTTAGTTTCTCCTCGTCTTTATTACGTTCGAGAAATTTTCCCTATCTTCACTGGAGTATAGTTTCTTTTAGTTTTTTTCTTTTTTTAGTATGCCAGTTTCTTTTAGTTTTTCTTTGAATATTCTCATGCACATTTCTTGAATACTCTATGTGTTTGTTCGTTGTTTTCTTTTATCTCACAGGAGTTCATGTGGAATTTTGATGAATCTGTGAAATGATCATGATCTGGAAATTGATACATGAATGCGTTCATGATTTCGGTTAATTTTTTCTGAAATTTTTATTTATCTTAATTTGCCTGATTTTGCAGCACTCCTGCACCGAGAAAAATGAATAATAATAATGATGCTTGCTCTCCCTCCTTCAACGGCGGATTTGGCGCCAATACCGCCGGTCAAATGCAATCGAACGGCGGCGTCTTTGCTTCCTTGTACTCCGCTTTGTCCAATGAGAATATTTCCTCGCTCTCAGCAAACTGCAGCAATGGCGGTGGCAGCGTCTCGCTTTACCCTTACTCTGACTCGGGAACTCAGTATGACTCATGCGTCATACAGAAACACCAGGATATGGTGAATCGTCACAGCATGTGCCTAAGTCGCCTTGTGGAAACTTGCAAAGAGGTCGAAGCTCTGCGGCAAGAGAATGGCCAGCTCTGTGCTGTGAACAAGGAGCTGCAGAAGCAGCTGAACATCGTTATTCAGGCTTCTCTGGAGAACCAATTCGGTGGTGGTTCGTCCGGCCAGACGCCGTTTGATGTCTTGCATGGGTTCCGTGGCTTGAACATTGGGGATGGGCAAGAGAACTGTGCTGATTGGAATAACAATAATAATAATAATATGGAGCTGCAACAAGTTTCGAATGAGAGTCCAACCAGCGTGATTGAGAATAACGGTGTTGAAGTGGAGAGGTTCTCGTTGCCAAAGAGCATATCTGTGAGGTCCAATGGCTACTTGAAGATGGCCCAGTCTGCGGCCGTTGCCAGCAATAATAATGCTTGTCGCACTAAGGGTGCTACTCGCCCACGCGCGCCCTCCACTCCACCTGATGCCGTTGTAAGGACACACGTTCACACATGATCCTTGCCTTTAATTACAGCTTTTACTATTATTATTATTATTATTATTGTCTTCTTTGCTTAGCTGTGTGATTATTGCTTTTATTGTTATTTACCGAACTTGACCTGCCTGTTAGTTGCTAATTCTATTTCTTTCAAAAGAAGTAAAACCTTGCTTGTCCACGTCATTTCCTGGTAGCTGCAACGAACGGAGTAGTTTGGCTGTTTTTTTAATATGCGTGTGCTTGTTTTGCAAGGGTGCAACTCTAGTTAGTGTTGGGGTTCACAGGATCCCGTGGGCTCTAGTTTGTTATAAGGCACAAAAGAAATAGCCCAACTCTGAAGCCTTTCTGTGACATTTGTAACCTGTGTGGTGGCATCCTGGGCTTTAAGGGTCTTAGGTTGGGTTCTGGCTTTTCCCGTTTCCTTGTCTTGCCAATGTGCTCTGTCCTGGGTATCGTGCCAAAAGTCATGTTAAAATTTGTCATGTGAAGTTTTTGTATTTATTTATTTCTTTATTAATATTGATAAATTATAATTGGACTCACCTATTTAATGCACTAAAAAGAGAGATAGACACAAATATTTCAATCATGTCCAATTTTTAAGATGAGAGAATCCTCTACTTGCTTGAGCCAAGTGTATCCTGAAATAGAAATACAAATGCTTGATTAAGCATCCAATCTAGAAAATCATTTGACAATTGAATAGTTATATTGTTAAAGGCTGTAAATGCAATACTAAATGACAATAAGTGGATGGTATCTTGATCTGATTGTTCCCATCCAGAAGAAAGGGGGGAGTTCCTATTTTTTATTTGTTGATTAATTTATGCTATATGATTATTGTTGAAATTTTGAGTATGTTGCTATGCTACAGCAAAAGGTATATGTCCGTGGAGGGCAGAAGGAGGAAGAGCCACTTGAGATGTCAGTGTATAACCAAGGGATGTTAAAGACTGAACTGTGTAACAAATGGCAGGAAACTGGCACATGCCCATATGGAGACCATTGCCAATTCGCTCACGGTATTGGGGAGCTTCGCCCAGTCATCCGCCATCCACGCTACAAAACTGAGGTCTGCAGGATGGTCCTTGCTGGGGTTGTATGCCCATATGGCCATAGATGCCATTTCCGCCATGCACTTACTGAACAAGAGAAAGCTATACCGCAACCTAAGCACAGATCCATGAAGCTGGAAAGATAAGATGTCATTTGTAGGATATAAAGTCTGATGAAGTAAGTAGTGTTTATATGAGTCAAAACTTAAACGGTACATAATAATATCTTATTGTTTAGATACAAACATGGACAAGTATTTGCTAAAAATAATTACTTTTCTAATGAAAAGTAAGAAAAAAGAAAATGGCTTGCAGCAAGAGGAGATCTAGAGCAGGATTTTTGGAAAAACGTGGTCGGTCGTCATGTTTCTTTTTTTTCTCTCCATTAGTTTAACGTTTTGATTTTTGAACACCACATACCTAATACGTCAACCCAAGCAGACAAAGGGAAAGTAATCTTTGTAATGATACTCTTTGATCCTTTGCAAAGTAAGCAGCTTCTGATCGTGGTTGTAATATGTTTATAGTGTAGTCTATTTTTGGTTGCCTGTACTTTTGCTTATAATACAAATATGAGTTTTATAAGAGTTACGTTGTAGGAAAAGTAATTGTGTAATGTTATAGAGACTTGTTTTGCGTGTCTTAATTTTTACTTTTATTTTTGCTTCAAAAAGTGTGAACTCCACAAAATATTGTGTGTGTAAGAAATTTTTGTGTGTCATATAACATGATAAATGCAAACATCTACAAATATACTTGACTTTCTTTTGCTTATCAAGTAGGCCAAGAGTTTATGAAATAAGCTTCGCACTTCGTCGTATTCTGTGGGTGTCCTGTGGCAGGATAGTATTTTGCTATTTTTAGTTTTTTACTTGCATTTAGCTGAATATTCCCTGGCCTTGGCTCAATTGTAGACGTAGTTTTGTGTTCGCTCCTGCCAAACTTTGTCCTGAGAATCAACTAGCCCAGAACTAGAACCACCATGCTTATTTGGGCTTCCGAAAGATCAGTATACTAGGACATCGGAAGCCTGGACCCTTCTTCGGTTATGATATACATGCATATAAGATAACTGTAGATAAGTGCATTTTTTTTTTTTGGTACATAGATAAGTGCATCTTTGAAATGGGCCAATCTCAGAACAACCAACTATGGAAACTTTTTCTTTTCTTCTTTTGAAAAAAAAAGGCATATGCTTCAAAAGCCATGTGTTGCAAATAATAAAAAATTAAAAAATATGAGTGGAACGAAAATAAGGTATAGATTTGGACAAAAAGTGAACCCGAGGCCGAGGGTATCGTGTATTTTTGGATAGACATGGCGTGTTGCTGGGTACGTGTCAGTCCATGTCTTTAAATTAACAATGAATGCTCATCTTTTACTGTTTTACTTTTACCCTCTCTATCTCGCTGGCCTTGTTTGACCGTCAGTCAACTACTCCTATCCTCTTATATTAATTGGAGGTTCGTGGGCTATAATGGTTCATTCATTGATTGAGAGTTGAGATAAGAGAGAAAGGGAAAGGGAGAAGAACTTGAGGAAGTTATGGGAGATGGGAGGGTCGGCAAAGCATATCTGAATGTTGGATATGGTTTTTTATCATTCCTTTGCCGATTCCACCCATTCCTATGATTTCCTTTTGTTCCCCTCTTTCCACTCTCCTCTTCATTACTACTGCAAGGATGCAATCCTTCTTGCAACCGTACTCCTTTCTGGTAAAGTTTCTTCTTCGGATCTGGTGCCCCCTTCCCCTCTATTTTTCACTATATATATAGATCTATTTTATTTTTGGACCTCAAGAGCAAGTTATCTTAAATGGGCATATCACTACAGAAACCAAGTAATTGTTTCCAAGTAATTGTTTCTTTTTTCTGCTCGTTCTCCTTGTTTAAGGTTTAATTATCTCAACTCACTGATATATATGTGTTACTTCTATAAATTGATGATTCCATTTTGATAGAGGAGTCTTCATCTTTGATAGATCTATAGATCCATGATTCCATTTTCATATATCAATAACCTGGGAAAATGTAAGTAAATGCCCAAAACAAAAATTCAATAGTTATGTATAAAAAAAAAAAAGTCAATATTTAAGAGAAATTGTCAGCATCTTTAAGAGAAGTTGTCAGCATCTAATCCAAAATAAAAATATAAAATTATCATTAAAAAGGAAAAAGGAAATGGCTTAACAGGTGAGTTAGGGTCTCAGACTCTCAAGGGATATTTACCGTGTGGTTCGTTTAGTATAGTTTAGTTTACAGTTTATAAATCATGCAAATCAAATTAAACAGTAACTCAGTAAGTACATTAAAATTGAACTAAAGTCAATAGAAAAAAAAAGGGAAATAGTATTCTCATTTTATATGAGATAGTTATTTCATTTTATCTCACTTCGAAAATTGCACCCAATCTTTTTTTTTTTTTTGCTTTTTAATGATGGACTCCACTTGGACTCTCTCTATAGCATGAGAGAACTACGTAACGTGAGATTAATATTTTTCAAAAAAAATTCATAATTTAATCGATTCTAATATCAGAAAAAAAGAGTGATTATATAACAGTATTTGATAGAAATAATAAATGAAAATCGCAAGCAGTAGACTAATATAGCTGTGATGAAGGGGGAAGACTGCTACTCAAAACATATTCAGATCTTCTACTTGCTTATCATTACTATTATTCTTCGTTGGCCATCTATTTGGTATTCTCCTAGTTCGGTATGTTCCTGGATGAAATGTCAATATGGCCCGAAAAGTCTCAGGATTTAGAAATTTCTCTGTAACTTGGTAGAATCGTTTAGAGGTTCGTTACCGAGTTGCTCTACTATTGATGTTATTGTTTCATTTTATAGCAGAACCAATTTTGTAACTAGTAAATGAAATCCAATTCAGATGTTTGTACAGAAGACCAACTAGGATACAAATGGGTACTACTTGTTTCCTTTTCTCATTCGGGCTTGAGCAATAATGCACAAATATTCCTTCAGTTTTCATCTATAAAACCTATTCATAATTACCTTCTGTTCAAAATGGTACCGAAATCTATCTTATCTCTGTGATTTGTTCAAGATTTATGTGTGTATCGACCTAATTATTAATTTATACAGTTTGCATTTTTAAAAAAATAATTTCAAAACAGATTAGTATGAATTAGCATAAGTTAGTGTGTTTTTTAAATTAAAATCATAGATTAATGCACAAAAAGAAAGTGTATTGATATAATGTCAAAATTCATTGAGCATTTTTACAGTTTTTATTAAAGTTTGTAATCCTTTTTTCTTTTTCTTTTTTGAAAAAAATAAAGTTTAAGGCGTAAGAATATTTTTTAATTTGAAGGTCAAGTGATGATCTAGAACAAAATTATAAATTGTCTATCATACAATCTTCGGGGCTATTTGATCATTATATTTCTTATTAATTAATTAATAATTATTTTGTTCCTGATTTAAAACTATTTATCAATCTGCTTCTCTTTAATCGACTACTTTGCATTTTTAATCGACTAAACGGTTGTTGGGAGATTTAATCGACTAAATCTCCCTACTTAATCGATTAAAAAATCATACTGACTTGTTTTTCTTTGTTGTCAAATATGGAGATTTAGTCGACTAAACAAACAGATTTAGTCGACTAAATCTTCCAACAGCCATTTTTGCTGTTTTGGCTATTTAGTCGATTAAAAATGCAATGTAGTCGATTAAAGAGGGGTAGATTGATAGATAGTTTCGAATCAGGGACAAAATAATTATTAATTAATTAATAAAAGACGAAAGGGTGAAAAAACCCAATCTTCGGATTTGAATATAATTAATAAATTGTACGAAGGTTCATTATATTATTAATCAATTACATTTTGTCTATCGAGATGTTAAAAGAGTATGGCTTTGAAATAGTTACTAAATTATACTTGGAGCAGAAAATTTTCGACGAATATCACGCAGGTCAGGATAATAGAACTATTCAAAAGAAGACTAGACCAATTATAATCAATTTTTTTAATAATGTGATGACAGAAAATAAGTTTTTAATTTATACATTTAAATAATGTGATATAAATGAATGATCTTATATTTTTATTACACCTCATTACCATACACCGCTCAAAAAATTTAGAATATTTATTAGAAGATAGAACGATTGAATTATAAATTATTTGGTAATAGCGACACTAATACGAAAATGAAAGGGACAAAAGAAAACAATATTCCGTTGATTGCCCATCTACTTTAAAAGAGAGTATTATATACGGGATATGTTATATAACAAAAATTTTATTTATAAATTCTTGCTAATTATATTATATTTTATCGATAAGATACTTTTAAATGAAGTCTTACTAGTAAGATATAATATAATTTGTAAATTTATAAAAAACAATCGTCAATATAACAATGGAAAAAGATATATCATTTTAAATGACACAACTTACATCCTTTCACTCTCACAAAAAAGATTATACTCACATCTTTAAAACTTTTCCCCCTACTCTCTCATGATTTATTTCTTTCTCTCACTTAAAATAACATAATTTTGTCTCCTTTAAAATGATACACATTTTCTCCGTATAACAATCTTCATTGTATACATGCAAAAGTTCACGAGTAAAATTTAAAAATTATGTTTACCAAAAAAAATTTAAAAATTACGAAAATAAAATGATACTAAAAAATATCAAATTATAATATTTAGAAATTATTCACATAATATTTACATACACGAGAGACACTGATCCTGTATGCACGTGTTTTTGTTTATTAATTTTTGCTCAATATATGCATGATTGTTTTCATATTAATTCACGTGTAATATATGTATGATACCAATTGTTTTCTAATAATTATTTAAAATAAAATTAAAAACATATTAGCATGATGACATCAAGTGAATTAGACCATTATAATTTACTTTTTCCAAAAATAATATGATGACATCAAATGATTTATTAAATTTATTAAATAATGTTATAATATATTACTGAATGATAATATAATTTTTTATTAAAAAACATGATAATATATCATTAAGAGATGGTGTAATTTTCTTACACTGAAAATGTATTAATCAAATTAATATTTAAATGAAAATAATCCCCTTCATAAACATTTATACATATATTTCTTACATTTATATAATTTTTTTAATTTAATTATAATTAATTCAACTTCATTTTTTACATATCTCTACTCTAGTTTTATTGCTTAAACATAAGCAGAAAGGGGTAATTTCGTAACTCTACTAAAAAAGAAAATATAATCTTATTGCTTAAACATATATATCTATTTTAGTTTTACAGGTATGTGAAATATTACAAGCTGAATCATAAATGTTCAAAAGCTATAAAAAAAAAATCATTCTAGTCTATATTTTATTAAAAAATACCTAAATGAATTGAAAATGATAAGCATCAGTAATTGTGTACAGAATATTTTTTCAAAATTAAGAGATAGTATTAAATCCCCAGTCTCATTCAATTAAGATCTACTTTTTGAATTATTCAATAAAAGATCGGTAGCTTAAGGTCACGGGTGTCAATATGTAAATAATATGTTGACCAAAGTCCAAAGATTCCACTGAAAAGAGGACAAGTTTGCACCGCTAAACAAGGCAAGTGTCGTTGATTTGAATAAATATTTGGTGCTACTGTTGGATCAAAGATTTAGTGCATCTTAACAATAGAAACATTACATGTCAGTCAAAATTCTCTTTCCTCTGCCAAATTCTTTATCTCTCTTCTGATATGTAATATTTCTATTGGTGGGATGCACTGAATCTAGGTACGCACCTAAGATTTATTCCATCGATTCTAGAGATCCGTGCACAAGTTGTTGGGTTGCAGACATGACATGTGCTGTGTCATTATTAACGCGTCTTTGAGCAGTGTGAGTGAAACCAAACCCATTTTTTTTTTTTTTTTCCTTCATGTCACTGTGTCTTTATATACATAGCCACTTGCACTAGCACTAGCACAATAATAAAGTTGTCCCCACCCCACCACTAAAGTCAGTCACTACCTTCCCCGAATGCTCTCTCTCACTCACTCACACTTTGCTCTTTTCTGAATTCAGATCAGATCAGATCAGATCCATCGAGGAATGAAGGAAAGAGAGTTAAGATCGAGGAAGCTTTCGGTAATGGGTGGACTGGTAAAAGAAAAGGATGAATTAACATTATTTTTTTACCAGAACCTCCCATTCCAATTGCTTCCTATCGTTCCTCTCTTTCCTCTTATGCCTCCTCTTATGATATTCAACCCTTCTTCTTCTTCTTCTGCAGAGACAGGAGTGAGAGGGAAAGGGAGAGAGAGAGAGGCAGAGAGTTTCTGGGTTGGAGGGCTTGGGAAAAAAATGGGTTGGTTTGTGATATTTTTTTTCCCAAGCCTCCAATACCAATAACTTTCTGAGTTTCTCTCCCTTTCCCCGTCTCCTCCATATTTTGAATCACAGACGTGTATGTGGTGTGGTTACTGTGGTATGTCCCTTTTTTTTTTTTTCCTGTTTCTGATACCATGTGATTTCTATTTTGTTTATACATGTGATGTTTTCATTTCGGGGTTGTTTAGGTTGATTGCATGTTTATTTTGTTTGTAATTCATAACAATCTTCAGCATGTGATTAACGATCTTGTGTCCTGCCTGGAGTAGGAATCCAGGAACTATAATTATTATTTTTTTTGATTTTTTTGCAAAGAATTTTGAGTGATTAACAAGCCCATGTTTGTGCTGAAATATATCATTCTTTTTAATTTTATGTTTTGCTGAAAATATTTTACTTTTGAATAAGTATTTGTTAAGTTTTCTTTTATCTTACATAGCAAGTGAGCAACACTGTCTTGGCTAAATTCATGATGTAAATTTGATGGCAAGATGAGTCCTTTTACCAATTATTCTGCTTTAATTTACTATTCAGATTGATTGTATTTTGAATTGGGTTAATTGTAAAGTAAAGTACGAAAATTGACAACAGAGGAACTTCTGTGTTTTGGTAAGGGGCAACTGTGCAAAATTTTATCTGTAAAATGGTGGAAATTTTTTTATCAGATCAGATATTTGGCCTCAATAGCGTCCTCACTGACACTCCTCAGCGGGTGCATTACTTCAACAGATGTGTGGATTCATAAAATGACACTCCTTAGTAATGGTTTCATTTAGATTTTTATGAATCCTTATCATTGTAATTTAGAATTATTAATTTTATTTTCGCTTCTTTTGCTTTAGTTTTGTATTTTAATTGAGCTAGCTTGATTATTAGCACCCTAATTTACATAGAAGTGGTTGATATTAATTGCTTCGCTATGTAATTTAATTGAGTAATTTCATGGACCAAACGGTCCTCGCCAATTTGGGTCTTATTGTACGCAAATAAGCGCTCTCCCTCACTATTGTCTTCTAGAAAATTTCCTCCCAGCTTAACACAGTGAATTTTTCTAAAGGGATAGGTAGATCCTTTGACACTAGTGTCAAATTTAAAATTTGACACCTTATCTGATAGTTATTTGATCAAAAAAAATCAATGGTGTCACATACTTATAAATCAAAGTTATTGATTTTTTTTGATCTAAAGGTTCTCAGATGATAACATATTTTGATCTAATGACTCTCAGATGAGGTGTCAAATTTAAAATTAAATACTGGTGTCAAAGGATTTTACTTTATATATATATATAAGGTTTTGTATTTATTATTTAACATAACTATAATAAATTTTTTACACACACAATATTTTGTTAGACCTGCAATTTTTTAAACCAAAAAAAAAAAAAATTCGGAATTCGAAATGTATTTTTATAACATAACACAATCATATATATATATGTGTATGAAATTAAAAGTATAAAATAAATATGGCAGAATAATTTTTTATGGTTTTCAGTATTAATTAATGAAAATTTTTAATCAGGTAATATTCCTTATGCTACCGAAAAATGAGATTTTTTTTTTTCATAATTTTTGTGTGGGGATAAATCTGAATATATGTTACTTAGTTGTATGGCACTTAAGTTTGTTGTATAGAGATCGGCCCATTATCTTATGGATGTGTAGGTAAGTTTTGTTTGTTATTTTATTTTGGTACAGTATTTAGTCCATATAACGGAAAACAATACAGAAAATCATTAATCATTGAACAGTGTTACTCATATCTAATTTTTTCTTCTCCCCCTCGAAAGTTGTGATAACGCATGCATGAGATATTCAACCAAATTCCATATTAGTTGGTGCATATAAATGGGAGGTGTTGTGAATATAACATCTTAATGTTTTGAGTCGATATATAATATCGGATCGATTTATTACGGTTGGTATCGGTGTTGATATATTCAGACCGGTCTGGCCAGGTTTATATGGGAACAAGTCATAGTAACGGGCAGTGGCGGACCCACTTCCGGGCAAATGCCCGCAAGTGCGGTCATAAACTTTTGGAATTTAATTTTTTTTTTATTTTTTTAGTTGCAGATTTTTATTTGTCTCTTAATTCAATATATATATTAAGAGTAAATATTATTTTAAATCCCTAGTAAAAAATGGTTCCCATTTTAGTTCTTTACAAAAAAAAAATTAGTCTCGAGGTCCATAAAAAACTTAAAGTGGATTTATTTAGTTAAAATCGTGATCTCTTACAAATTTAAAAAAGACCTACATTAATCCCTTAAAAAGACTAAAATGGGTCTACTTTGAATTTCATAGGGACCAGGTGACTACTTTTTTTTATAATGGACTAAAGTGGGGACCGAATATTTTATTAGGGACCAAAAATGATATTTATTCTTATATTAGATTATGAGCGGGTTTAAGCATTGATTTAAATTCTCTTTACAAAAAAAAATAAATTGGAGGCACTGCCCCCGAACCCCTGCCACTAAATATGCAGACATAAATTTTTTTTCCTCGGTCCGCCACTGGTAACGGGGAACAAGTCATAATAACGGATATGTCAAGCACTCAAGCATTGGAAAAGTCACGAATCGGTGACTTGACCAGTTCAATCGGTTTCATAAAAATAAATTGTTTCAAAAAAAAATTCGTAAAGGATATTATTTTTTAAAAATTTTAAATGGTTTATTTTCTTTCAAAATATTTGAGTTGTTTGTTATTCATAAAGGATATTATTCTTTAAAAATTTTAAATTGTTTATTTTCTTTCAAAATATTTGAGTTGTTTGTTATTTATTGATTTACATAAGTTATGTATCTATAATAATAATACTAATATTATTTTAATTTTCATCACATATTTACTTTGATCATCAACATTACAAGTACTGTAGGTTTGTTTGATTCTTTATTAGATAACGATTACTTTTTATATTAAAACATTTGGATTATGTATTATTTTTTATAGGTGTTTCAGTATGTTTATGTTTTTTTGTAATATAAATTATAGATTTGTATATACTTATCGAGTTATGTGGTTAAATTAATGTCACTGGTTGAACCAGTGATTTACTGACTCAGTATCTCTATCAGTTCAATAAATGGATTGATTTTAATAATATTGGTTGGTACTTGGTATAATTTAACTTATCGATTGGTATAGTTTAACCTATCAATGGTAGTATCTTGCTATTGGTTTCCCGTGATCTGCCTGCTAATCATATTAGAGCCAGTTGCACTCGGATTAGCTCAGTTTTGGCTAAAAACGTGTTGTGGGGGAGCTCAAATTTGACTTACCTTATTACTAATTTGAATAAACGAAATATTTTTTCATAAAATGTGAAAAAAAAGTCAAAGAAATTAAAAAGAAAATTTCAGAGAATGCATTAAAAATTTATACATTTTTTTATAAATTTCATAGATTATAGCCGACTATTTTATATAGTCACATTATGATTTTATCATGCACCCAAGTGCAATTAGATGTGGGCATTTGCGGAAGAAGCTTTATCCTATTAATACCGAATCTACCAGACAAACCAAACTCTAGTACAGTAATTAATTCTCAAATAACATTAAATTTAGTGTGAGAGTTATCAAACATGTATAGGTAGAACCGGAGGACTACCTAAAATTTACAACTTTTGAAGTCATATAAGGTGGGTGGATGTTAGTGACTGCCAGGCAATGAAGGTCCATTATTAGAAAAGATTCGACTTCCACAATCAATGAATCAACAACTTTTGTCCACATCTTGTGTCACCAAACTCGTTAGATGCGTAATTTTTATTCCACTATTTGCATTATTTATTCAGCTTTTCTTGTTTTATAATCACATCTCATCACCACTACTCTCTCCAGCATTCATCCTCATTCAAAGTGTTTGTTACGTTGAAGAAAAGAGAGGAAAAAGAGACAAAGAGTTGGGGGAATGCATAGGGGTATGGGGGGATTGGGAAGGAATGAAGGCTAATAGCAATTAGCAAAAATATAAAAAAAAAGGTGCTTCTTCCCTAGACCTCCCATACCATTCTGCTTTTCCTCTGTTTCTCTCCTTCCCTTTCCATCTCATCTGGTAACAGTATTTTCATCTCCTCTCTTTCTGATTTCACCATATTTGTGTTTCTGCTTTAAATTTAATATGTGGGATTTTACATTTGCGTATAGTATTTTTTACTAAATAAAGGAAGTTAGGAATTATTTATCAAATTTGTACTTTTGTGTTCAGGTGAATAATTTTAACTTCGTTTTAACAATATGCATTCGGAAGTGATTTTCGAATTTAATTTAAAAGAATATTCAACAACTTAGGGGTGTATTGCACTGAGATTTTAATGGTTTATTTCTGGACAAAAAAATCATTGGTATTCAATTAGGATTTTAAATGAGTGAAAAAAAGTCATGTGATATTCGATTAGGATTTTAAAATATTATTTTATAGTCCGTCCAAATCCAGTGGTATTCAATCATGATTTTTAACAAATGAAAAATAATCCTGTGGTATTCAAAAATCTAAGTGAATTTTTTGTTGGCTTGTTTTAGTGAAAATTATAAATAAGATCTCTCTTACAATTTCACCTTAACTCCTAGAATTTCTTGAGATTTTTCTATTTCTTCCTTTAGTGGGAGCATTGTCAATGCTTAATAACAACAGATTTTTGAGCAATTTTCATCACAAAATAACTCAAAACAACAACCCAACAAGATTCTAATCTAATTAATCTCAAAAATATCAGATTTTTAAGAGCATTTAGAAGTTTAAAAAATAATTTTTCAAATTATGGGTCACGATTTTTCTTGGCACAAAAGGTGTGATTTTTGTATTAAAAACAACATAAAACAGTTAGAAAATAACTGGGGAACAAAAATCTCAAATCAATTTTTGTTTTACGTGAATAAAACGAGATCGATTTAAAGAAAGGTTGAAACTTTCATAATATGAACCTTATGTTTCGTAACAATACATTTATGAACGAAATTACTTTGCTATAGGAAATAGTTTCAAATAACTTTGTGTCAATAGATCACTAAAAGCTTGTTTTTCAAAATCCTTAGAGCAATTTAAGATTTCAATGTATTGATTGAAAATAATTTGAGAAATTTTTATGTAATAAACTCAGAAATTCAGATTTGAAATTTTTTTATAACACTCAATGAAAATGTGCATATGGTATATGGTTAAAAAACTCTCATCACGTAAAATAAAAACCCCTAAGTTTTCAAGATCAATAGCAAAAAATTCCAAACGTAATTCTTTTTAAGAATTTTGGGATCATTATGCAAATTTCGAATTATTTTAATAAATAAAAAATTGTGGGTCTTATAGTCGTATATGAATAATTTTGATACCAAATAAAGAAGATAATTTTTAACTCATTGGTCAAACTCAAGAGCAGAGAATAGAAGATGCTAATATGTGAAGGGCTAATATAGATATGTGGAGAGATGCTGATTAGTAGGACATAACTTTACATCAAATTACTGAAAGAGAAAATTATATTATGTTTTACTTTTTTTATTAATATCATTGTATTTCTTTGTTATTTTTTTGTTGACTATTGTAATTTTGAATGTTTGTTAAAAATTCGTATGATTTTTTAAAATCTTATAAATTCATATTGTTCTTTTAAAACTTATAAATTCTATTAAAATCCTTTAAAATCCACTCTTATAAAATTTTGATTGTAAAAAAAGTCTTTTAAAAAGTCTTTAAAGTCACTATAATTTTATAGTCTTTTAAATTTATAAGATTTTTTTATCTCAAAATAGTATTTTAAAAGTCTAATCTAATATAGAGAGAAAATACATCTCGCCTTAATTTCAATAACAAGCTAAATTATATTTAAATTAATCAATTGACCAATACAAAAAATTAATTCAAGTGGTATATATTTAATATCGTTTAAACAAGAACTTGGGTTCCGGTCTTTATAAATGTCAAAAAATCTTAAATTGGAGAGTTAGCCTATGATTTATCTAAAAATAAATCAATTGATCAAACTGTTACATAACCCAAATGTTTGTGCAGCAAGAGCACTTTGAAGAAATAAGTGAGGGGGGTATTACCCCCTGAATCTCATCTCGCTTATATAATTAATCTATTTTTTATTTTTAAATGAAATACATTTGCATAACATTTTTAATTCCCATAACAACATATAAATTCATTCAATGCACAAATATTCAATGAATTGTACAATACCTAAAAAGCAATAAAAAATATATATTGTAATTTAAATAAAATAATACAAAATTATAGTAAACTTATTTATAAATGTGTAGCATCCAAACAGGGCACAATTTGCTTTTAAATTTGCGCACAACTACCCTCCTATCACTCCTAAAATTGGGCGCGATCAATTGCATTCCATTTTGGTCGTTACTCTTACACATTTGTAAATAAATTTTAAATTACTACAATTTCATATTTTTTTATTTAAATTGTAATATTTTAATTTTTTTATCCCTAAAAAGCTAATTTTTTTTTAAATATATTTTTGTTTCTAGGTGTTAAAGAAATATAATAAAATTATTTATTAGCTTTTACTTCTAAGCTAAGTTTCATGACTCTAACTACAAACGCGTTTGAATAAGCATGTTCCTATTTTTATTTGTTATTTGTTACAAAATTACTTGAATTGTTGCAATCTTTACATTTAAAATTAGGGAATTACTTTTCTCTTGTTACATAAACAAAATATTATCTCCTACACTCACATTTCTCAAATGGGTCCCACAAGATTTTTTCTCTCTCACCTTTAACTTTTTTCTCTCTCCTATTTTTTGTTTGAGCATGAGATAGTACTTCTCTTATACAACATAAGAGAAGTATTACCCTTAAAATTAATGTAAGTGGCGCAATGGGCTTGGGCAGTTGGGTACCTCTTAACGGTCCCGACCAAAAAATACAGTGAAAGTCGGGGCGGCCAAGCATGTCAGATTTGTTGCAATTTTTTTTTTTTTGGTAAGCTATTTTGAAACTTAATTATTTGATAACGTAACGGGAAAGTTTTGATTCATTTGTTAAATAAATTAATTTTAGTTTTTATGTACTTCATTACCATTGGAATTGATTTGATATTTATGCACAATTATTTTTTAAGAATAATAGCAGTTCTATAATTTGATATACGTTATCAAAATTAACTAACAGTTTGTGATATTTAAGGCCGGTCAAATTTTAGCCAAGAAGCAATTATTCTGATCCCCATTCTAAGTACAAAATATTTTCATTATACACTTATTTTAGAGTCTTAATGTTACAAGTGTAATCAATTTTATTTTAAAATAAAGTCGACATTAATTCATATTTAGTCTCACCATTACATAAACTGTATGGCGTGGGTTTAATTTCTCATTAAAAGCTCCGTTAATGTTGTTATCATAATTTATAAAGGAGGAGTCATTTTGATATTATTTTTCATTATTAGGAGACTAAATTTATATTAAATTTTATTTAAAAAATTCAATTTCATGTCAATCCTTTTGTTAGAGACTAAAATATGTCTTTAATTAAAAAAATTAATAATGAAATACTACTGTTGAGATTAGGTTGTTTGACCTAGGGGTTATAATATAGATTTTGACACGCGGGTCCACCCGCGACACGACACAAAAATTTGTGTTCGGGTTGATCCGTAAAAAATCTCGTGTCGCGTTCGTGTTGGAAAAAATGACACGTAATTCGTGTCGTGTTCGTGTTGATGTATTCGTGTTCGTGTGGACCGTATTTTTTTAAATTATTTTATTTTTAATTTTTTATTATTATTTTTTAAACTTTTTTAATTTCGATCCATTTTTTAAATTTTTTTTGTCAATTACCGTTTTGACTCCTATTTTACGTGTTATTCGTGTCGTGTCAGTGTTGAAGATTTTGACACGAATTTTTGTTGATGTATTTGTGTCGTGTCAAATTCGTGTCGTGTCGTGTCGTATCGTGTCAAATTCGTGTCGTGTCAATCCGTTTTGACACCCCTAATTTGACCTATCTCGGTCACACCAGCAAAAAAATAAAATAAAATATTTGTCAAATAGGACGAGCGGGAATTATTACCCCAAAGAATAGTGTGACTAGTGTCTGTATTGCAAACCATCCTAGCAACACAACTCTTTTGTTTTTTTTATCGAATTAAAAAAATATAGACCAAATAGATTGCAACACGTGGCACAATCTTATTAGTCTCTAACCCTTTTTAACGATACTCCCAAGATTGTGCCATCTAATCCATGAACTCATTTTCGGTACACTGGAAATACATGCTCCCTTGCCAAAAATAAAAATATATGAGATATGAGTTGAAATAAACATAAAAGTAAGGGTAATGTAAATCTGTTATTTTTTACTCTATTTGGTAAAAGATGTAGGGATGTTCGTGATTTGGAATAAATCGATTTTGAAGCAAAAATCATTGATTTAATACTTTCGGTTTGATCATTTAATCATCCATTCGATTTAGATTTTATTTTTAATCTGATCCAATCTAATTCAATTTTATTTGGTTTGGATTGAATCAATTTTTGATTTTTCGAAAAGCCTAAAATTTCAGTTATACAAGTCATTAGCTATGTCAAAATAAATCATTCAAAATTACAAACCACCGAAAAATTCAAGTCTTCAAACTAAAACAAGTTTTAAAACTCATGAAGAGTTAAAATAGATTAATAGACAATAAAAAAACTAAAACAAGATAATTTGCCATCAATAACATCCAAGATTCCGAGTCACTATCTTTCAAAAATAATAAATACATAATACATTTGATCAGTCTAGATTGGGTCGGTTTTCACCAATCAAATCGAAAATCAATTCAATCCAATTAAAATATGCGATTTTTTTTTGATTTTTTGGTTTCGGTTAATTCGGTTAACGATTTTTCGGTTTGATCATCACGGTTTGAATCGATTGATAAACACTCCTAAAAGATGTACCGAGTACTCGATACAACTGGAGCACTGACAATATTTTTGTATATGAAATATTCACTTCTAGAGGTGTAAATAAGCTGAGTCGAGCTAAACTTTAGCTGAAATGAGCCAAGTCTATGAAAAATATTTTGAGCTTGGCTTGACTCATTAGTCTGGTACGAGCTAAATTCTTGGCTTGACTTGACTTGTTTTTGAAAAGTTAAAAGTTTGCCTTGACTCATTTATAATTGTAAAATGTATTTTTTTCAGACTCTCGTACGTCCAGATGTTGAGAATATAAATGCACCAAATTCAGTATTCATTCGTGAGAGGAAAAACAATCATAGAACCCACTCAGTCCACCTAGGAATGTTAACAGGTCGAGCAGAGCCGAGCTTTGATCTTAAAAGGCCAAGCTTGTGTTTAAATGAGTCAGCCTGACCAAGCCTATTACCTGTTATAAATATACTTATTGGCCTGTGACCTGGCTTATTTACAAAAAAATAAAAGTCTGATTTAGCCTATTAATCTGTTTAGAAAAATAAGACAACAAAAATTTATCTAAACAGAATATACAATCAACAACACTAGTAATTCCATAAATATTTATAAATTCAATGTATATCCAACAACATAATATAGAACAAAATTATTCAAAAACTCTGTTTAACCAATAAAATAGGGTGAAATGGATTGAGAAGAAAGATATGGAAATTACAAGTAGTATAAAAGTATAAAATAAAAATGGAAAATACACTAGGCCAGCTTGAGAGGCTCTAAGGCCGAACTTTTGAATTGGAGCATGAGGCCTTTTTATTAAACGAGCTTTTATACAAGTTCAAGCCTGGTGCAATAACTAATTTTAGACATGTAAGTTCAGGCCTTCACGAGCCGAGCCAAAAGCCCCTGATTCGTTTAGCACTCCTAAGTCCACCTATAATTACATATTTCTTTCTGTCTAGCCGAAACAAAAAAAAGACATTTTCAATACATTCAATTATCCCCTTAGAGATTCGATTCATGGGCTAGTTTGGAACCAATTCAAGATACATTAAAGCCGAGACTTCATGATCGTTAGTCAGATAGCTTGTTTGTGAGACTATGACAGTGAGAGAATGCCAATAGACAATAATAGTAAAAAAATAAGGTTAAAAAAGTAGGGTTAATAATTCAGTGACATAAAACTATATTATTTATCGAAATAATATATCAGGGCAGTTTGGAACCAATTCAAGATACATTAAAGCCGAGACTTCATGATCGTTAGTCAGATAGCTTGTTTGTGAGACTATGACAGTGAGAGAATGCCAATAGACAATAATAGTAAAAAAATAAGGTTAAAAAAGTAGGGTTAATAATTCAGTGACATAAAACTATATTATTTATCGAAATAATATATCAGGGCAGCTCACGAGCTTTCAAGCCAAGCTTCATTAAATTAGGCTTGAGTTTGTTTGCTAAATAAGTTTTCTTTAAAGTTTGAGTCTGTTCTATTTATTAAACAAGTCAGGCCATGCCAAGTTTAAAGCAAGTCAAACCTTGAACCTTTGGCAAGCCGCAGTCACTCACTCACTGCAAATATAAAACAATTATAATTATTACTTAATTTATTATTACAATTTTTAATTACAAACATAACAAATTTCCATAATGCTAATAACTGAGTTTGTTTTATGCATACCAAATTTTTTTTAACAAATAATTATGACTCTAGTTTATTTCTGAGTTTGTTTTCTTATTTCGTATGTGTAAAACTTTCGGGGCCCAAACTTCCCTCCCCATAAGTGCATTTGGGGAGTCCACAAATGAGTGTCTATGCCATTGCCAATAAATATGGGTACCTAATAAGTTTGCACATTATCGTTCCTTGGGGGTAGGAAAGAGCTTGTAAAAAAAGAAGCATGTAAAGGGTTTGGAAAAGCTTGTAAACTTCTATACATTGTATTTATTTTATGTTGATTATTATGTTCACGTGACGTGCAGCAATAAAATTCGATAGGTTTAGTGGCGGAGCCTGGATCCAAAATTAAAGTAGCCATGTTTTAGATATGAATAAATAACTGAAAGAATAAAATTTAAGTATTGACACGAACTAATTTTTTTTAGCATTGACTCATTAATTTTGCTAACTCCGCCACTGGTTAGGTTAATTGTTTTTCCCTCCAATCCTTCCATTTTATACATCTTAAAAACATAATTACTTTCCCCTCTTTCTTTTTTCAATTCTCAAATGGGATTAATATCATTGCTCTCACAAGAGATAAATCACATCGTTTTGGAATTAAACATTGAAAATAAATGATATTCTAGTAAAATTTATGATACAAATAGAAATATAATTTTTTTAAAATATCCTTTAATTTGAATACTATATTATTTTGAGGTCATAGGGAGTTAAGAAATAATTTTTCCCTTGTCAAATACAATCAAAAGTTGTCTCAAATGGAAAGGGTTGGTCTCAATAAAAATTGTATACAGATCTAGGTGAATCTTAATTGTAATATTAATAGTTTGAATTAGAGCCTCTCCTTTAAAGTGGATTTACCTAACTATAATTACTTACAGAACTTTTTGATAAAAAAAAAAGTACTAGATAATTTTGACTTTCTTTAAAGTGTTATACCTTTTTTATTGGTTAAAATTAGTCATACTAGATAATAGTGAGATTTTATTTTATTTCTATTGAAAGTTAGAAAGTCATTTTCATTTCCATTTTTAAAAATAATCATTTAATCACTAATGATTAGCGTATATTTATATTAATTTATTTTGGAAAAATAAGTACACTTTTGGAAAAGTATGTATGAAATTTCAAAAGTATGTATGAAATTTCTTTCATACATACTTTTGTCACGTACGTATAAGTCATTATGATTAAACTCATTCTGAATGAAGAGGTTTAATGGTTTATAAGAGGTGATATACTTGTTAAAATTTCTATGTCTTCATATTAAAAGAAAAAATCACATCTTTCTTTGTTTTGAGGCCCAAGAGGTTCATATGTGGTTATTAATTTAAGGGTTGTTATACACTTGCTTTTGATTCCAAACTATTACCCTCTCATACCCACTCAAAAACTGCATTCTTTATTTCTTTTTAGAACGGAGGAAGTGGTTTTACTTATGTAATGACTATAAGGAGTAAAAGTTACTTAAGATTTTAATTTAACAGTGTTAGAAATGAGTAGGTAAAGTATACATAATAACTTATCCTATATATATTGCATACATGTTGATCATATATTTAAACACCTGAATTAGTAGTGCCCAAACAGCCAAGATGATTGACCATATTGTAAAGCGATTAGGACTTAGGAGCTTGCATGATCTAGCCGAACACCTTGTACAGTTGATCCCAAGCAGTGCAGCCCATGTTTAATTTGGATGAAATGTTAGAACAGTTCATTGTTTGTGATTCAACAAATTCTAAAATTAATAATCTCTAGCTATTAATAATTAATTAAGATAAGTTTAATTTTGTGATAACACTTTGTAAATGACTCAAAATTTACTTAGTGTATTTCCCCCCCACCCCTTCAATTAATATTACTATTTCCAATACACATATTTTTTTTTTAAATATCTTTTATACGATTGTAGAGGGCGTTGTAAACATCTACTCTCTTATTATTATTATTATTATGCTCAAAATCTTTTGATATATTCAATTATAATTTGACAGAATTTGGCATCGGAGTTTCTATATAAAAAGAAGGATTGATATTTTTCTATATAAAAATAATTTTATCTTTTTATACATGGGTTTGATATTTGTCATTTTAAATGACATAAGTTATTTCATTTTAGAAGAGATAGACACAAGAAATGAAAATTATGGAGAGAAAGTAAGTGGTTTTTTTAATTTAAATTTTAAATAAAAAGACATAACTTTATGTCATTTAAAATAACAAATATTTTTTCCTTTATACATACGTAAAAGTATGTGAGACCCATGTGGGGCTATGTAAAGAGAGAGAAAAAAAAATATGAATCCCATATATTTTTACGTGAGTGTAAAAGATAAAATTATTTTTTACAACATAAAAAATATTAATCGTTAAAAAAAACGAGTTTCTTTTAAAAATAGACTGCGCGCAAGAGAATAAATGGCATAGATTGTTACAATAATAAGTGAACTCATCACCAGATTATGTTCAAACCAATAGAAAACCCATAAACCCATAAACCAAATCGTTTGGCTAACTTTGGATTGTGTAATGTGTCTAGAAACACCAAGCTTAAGTAACAAAAGCAGAGCTTTAAGTTCTGGATTAATGTGAAAGGATGGTCACATGATTAATAACACATAACCACAGGCTGCATCCAATTGAATCCACACACAAAAACGAAGACAAAGCACAGTGAAAAGGGAAAGGAGAAAAAGCAGAATTCACCATTAGGAAATGTAAAAAAAGGTAAAGAAAAGAGGGTTGTATTGTTTTGCTTTGGGCATGCGGGATCCAATGCATTGCCGTAAAAAAGCTTGAAACGCATCAAAGGGACCCATCACTGTTGCCTCAGATACACTCTCGAGGCCTCACGCGCCGCTCTTTGTTCACCCTTCATCAGACACACAACACACTTCCTTTTCTATTTTTTGTGCAACCAATTTCCTTTGCCACATGCATATTTGAGTATCCAATCATTGAACTCCCTTTTTTTTTTTGGCTTAGAATTTTGCCGATAAATATTTTAATAATATTATTTAATTAATGTCATTTATTAAATATTTTAAATAATATAAAAAATTTCTTATTTTTAATTTAATAATTTTCACTTTCACTGTCTTTATCAGTTTCTTAAAACTATTCATTAAAAATTTAATAATTCATTTTACTCTTAAGGATATGCTAAATTTTGTTTCTTAAATAATAAAAAAATAATACCACGTTACCATGTACTAAAAAAAAGGACGATACGGGTCTATTCAACTAATATCTCTTTAAAACAGAGTAGCTGTGATTCTGTAACCATGGTCTTCATTTGATATTTTTCTTCAGATTCGATTCAACTATAAACAAAGAAAAGAAGAATGATTATAACTTATCACGATAACAAAATTCGTTGCAGTTAAAGTATTAAATGCCTATAATTTTCATTCAGAGAAGTCTGATTAGGATGTGTTTGGATGAATTTTAAAAAATATTTTTTTTTAAGGGATAAAGGTGTGTCATTTTAAATGACATACCTTACATCTTTTTACTCTCATATAGAGATGAAATTCACATCTTTAAAACTTTTTCCCCCACTCTTCTTTTATAATTTATCTCTTTCTTTCACTTAAAATGACACAACTTTATGTCCTTTAAAATGACACATTTTTTCCTTTTTTTAATTTTTTTAAAAGTATGAAAATAAGTTTTGTCATGTTTTTAACTTACTTAACTTTTTTTTATCTAATTATCATAAATTGATGATTGAAATTTAAGCAATTGGAATTGGAATGTAAAAGTGAGACTTGAGAGTCTTTGTTTTGTATGAGGTGGTCAAGGCTCAAAGCCATTGAAGCACCTCTTTTAAGAGACTGATAAAGCAGAGCACAATTTGCCCAACCAACCAAAAGTGATTTTCTTGTTGAACCCAACGATCCATTCTCCAAAATTGTGCAGTGAACATGATATTTTTCCAGCGGTGATTTTCCACTGGGTTTGTCTCAAAGTAGAGTGAATAGTATTTAGCTTACATTAATATTTATCTCACACTTAATTTTGTATTTTTTTAAACATCTTTTATTAAAAAGGAAGAGAAAAAAATAAATAAAAAGTCTTACTTTCTCCCTTTTAATCATAAAATATAAGTGTAAAAGAATGTTTAAAGATTTAAGTAACATTTTTCAAGTACATCAAGGGTTTGTTTAATTGTATTTTGGTTGTTTTTGTTCTTAAAATTATTTTTGTAGACTTAATTAATGAAATAATAATTTTTATATATATTTTTTTATTTTGAAAGTTAAAAGTCAAAACACAAAAGAAATATTTTTTTATTTTTTTTCTGAAAATTAAAAAACTTTTTTTTTTAACTCTCTTTATATTAATTACAGTAGTACACTGTATTACTGTAATGACATATTTATGACGTAATGTTGAAGTAAAATTTGGTACAAATCACGCTGCCACTAAGTGGGATGCACCACGTGCTGACTGGGTCCCATTCTATTGTTGCCTTGTCTACTTCGAGTCAACTGCAACTCTTGATAGAAGAAATAGCTGGCACTATATCATTGCCTTGCCAATTGCCATTCTTACTTCACAGCCCAAAGAAAGACAAATCAACCCGTAACATCCGTTGGATCAAGATCATAAGGCGGTGCAGGGTTCTATTCGCATGATGACAGAGAACAAGACATTTGACATAGACTCTGCAACAAAACACTACTACGTCTAGTATTTTAAATCAATAAATTATATGTACCCAAAAAATAAAAAATAAAAATTAAATCAATAAATTAGGACAATCATGCGCTAAATTTTATTTTAAAAAAACTATTTAAAAAAAAATTAAACTGAAACAAAGAAATATATATATATATATATATATTACTAGGATTAGTGTTTGGTATGTTATTGAAAATATTTTTTTTATACACAAATAAAAATAAATGAAATTTATATTTTTTTTTCTCTTTTCTTCACATGATCTCATATATTTTTATATGTGTATAGAAAATAAAATTATCTTTTATAATATAAAAAATATTAATCCCCTCAAGATTTAAAGCTGCACATTTATGTACCTTTGTGAAGGTGTGTTATAATATATTAGTTAAAATATTTTAAAAAATATATATTACATGCTTAACTATTTATTGCATAAATCGTGCACGGACCTCATATAAGATAATGTGAATTATTAGTATGGATGAATAAAAGATAAAAATAAAAACAAACGAAAAAAAGTGATAATAATAATATTTTTGTAAAGTGTTTAGAAAAAATTACCCCATTCTAAAAATTATCCGTAATAATTAATAGCCATTAATTCAAGTGACAAAAAATTATTTTTATTAATTCAATATCTCGAATTTGAATTTTGAAAATAAAAAAATAATTTTAGAAGAATCCCTTCAATATGAATACGATAGTGGACGAACTGAAATAATTCGGATAATCAATTGAAAAAAATATTCACAATAACCCTTTTAAGAAAAATTAGTTAATAGAATTATTTAACTTGTAAATAGAATGGGTTGATTCAAATTTTGCATTCTACCTTTTTTCTCTCTCTGTCCCATGAGATCCTTTCGTGAGTTTGTCCAAAGACTTACTTCAGTGGGATGACAGTGTGTGTAAGACTGGGTAGTATTATTGCATTATTCTATACGAAACTGGCTTTGCATTTTCAAACAACAACGAGACAGGGAGAAAAAAAAAAAATAAAGTAAAGGAAAATTGAAAAATAGCAAAAAGAAGAAGGAATCCAAACCGCTGACTTGTTCTTGTGCTTTTGTAATCTCTTGCTTTTTTTTTTCTCTATTCCGATGGCCAAATCTGTAATAAAGTGATTGAGCTGCACATTGTGTTAGCACAGGTGTGTTCTTTCTCTATCATTCTCAAAAGGGTGTTTCTATGTGTCTCAGATTAAAGTCTTTATCATACCAGCAATATGGTAGACAACGACTTTGGTGTCCATTATATTTATTTCTTATAATCCAACGCCTAGTGCCCCAACTTCATTTTCACAATGTCTGGCATATTTTTCATTTATTTACTTTTTTAGTTACCCATCCCACTCCACTCGCAGACCCCTTTATTCCTTGCTAGAAGACAAACGAGATTCAACCCTTTTGAATCTTACGATCATTACACAATAATTGGAAAATACGTTTATAAATAGCCAGGCACATTAATTTTAGGAGGATTCATTTGCATTTTGTTGATAGAAAAGATCATATTCAATTGGGATAAATATTAGTTACAAACCTACAATTAACTAGCGCAAACATCAATTCTGCATAAATTGAAATGAAAGCCTTCTGAGTATAGGAATAAAATCTTTGACTGCTATGGTGGTTGTTGAGAAAGCAGAGGAAAATTGCTTGAGCACAGGTAGAATTTGGTAAGTGTCTTTTTTTTTCCCTTGTCTTCCCATTTACTGCAACCAAAAATTTCAAATACGCATGCCATTGTGATAGCCTAGTCCAAAATGTTGACGTTCCCCTTGTGGAGTCCACACTTGACATCAAGCAATGCACGTTGGCTAGACTTGGAAAATTGTTCACTAAATGCCATGACAAAATGTCTGCATATTCGTGATGTGAATTCTGAATGTCTTAGTGAACAATTCAAATAAGCACACTTTTTTCAGTGAGAAGGAAAGACGAAGAGGCAGAGAAAGGACTAGAAAAACAAAATATAAAAAAATGATCATTATAGAATCTGTTATAACTTCAAGAAGTAGCTGTTTCGTAATCAAGTGAGCCATATTTTGGGTAATTTGACACTTGTCTTGAGCAACTGAACAAGGGTGTTCAATTATGTGTTAGGCTCATATTCACTTACACCACAAATTAAGATTCAAACTTTAAGCATAGATTGTTAATGGTAGCAAAAATAAGATGTAGAGGATGTTAGCTAGAATACGAATGCAAAAAGTATTTTTTTTTTTTTTTGGTACATAATGAAAAAGTATTTTAACATATTTAAAATTTGTTACTCTATTACAACCATGTCCATTTTGGCATTTTTGTTTTTTCTTTGGATGCTTCACTTCATTAACTCGGTGGTGTTCATTACTCAATCATCCGCGTCAAATTGGTGGGGTTAGCTGCACCTTGGGCCAATCATCCGCCCCCATATCCATTCTCTCCAATCTAGGTTAATGCCCCACTACACACTACGCATCATCTTTCCCAACCCTCAATAATAAGGTAATAAATCCAAAAAGTTGCCCATAAAAGCTTGTGTGTGTTGAGCTAAGTGTGAAAAATAGTTTTACACCAGTTTTCTATCCCACAAACAAGCCACGTTCACATACGCAGACAAACAAACCCCATCAAACCCCTACAATTTTTTCTCTTCCTCTTCTCCTTTAATCCATGAAAAAATGAATATGAAAATTTCAAGAGCCTCGGAAACCGAGTTAGTGGAGTTTTTGACATTCCCCACAAACATGCCCTTAACCATATTAGACCAAGAATTTCAACTCCACTTTATTTTTTATTTTTTTTTCTTCACATGCAAATTATAAATTAGAATAATAATAACAATAATGCAGAACCAAAAGCTAAAATCTCGCCTTTATATACGACCCATCATGTCACTCCTTGTCTCTATACTTTCTTGCTTATACACTCTCTTCTAAGTCTTAGCAATAGCTACCTTAGCTATAGCTTAGTCGTTTCCATTTTCTTTAGCTTTTGTTGTCTTTGGTACTCATTCATAACTTTTCCCATCACCGATAACATGGCCTATATGAGTGTGTCTTCGACAGTTCAGGCAGCGGCGGCGACGGATTCTAGCTCCGTCGTAGATGGCGGTGGTGTAGGGTGGAAGGGTTCTTCAGTAAGTATGTGTAAAAGCTGATGATGAAAGAACCAACACAACAAAGGCTTTGCAATTGCACTCTCCCTAGTTTCTAGCCCATCACAAGGTGCAGAATTGGGAGAGTGTCATCGTTGCATTGCGGGGAATTGAGGGTAGCGGTCCGAATTACCTTTAACTTTAGGTCCTTAATTTTGTATTTTGCGTTTTTCTCTTCTTTTTCTCTTTTTATTATGGTTATGTTATGATGGAATCATGGGATGTAAGAGATGCATACGAGGTTGCTTGTTTGGTTATGGTGATTTTGTCTTAAGTTTGGAGGGTTAGTTTAGGGACATAATGTAATGCTGCTGGCATGCATCACTTACACCCATTAATATGTGTTTTGCTTTGTAATGAATTTTATATAAAGGAAATGACCTTGGTTTTTCTCTCTTCATTGTGTCGTTCTCCAGCTTTTGGTTTCTCTTTCTTGGATAGGAGATGCAAAGCAGGCAATGATAAGATACAAACGACCAAAAGAAAATAAAAAAGAATGATAAAGAGGCAAAGCAACAGAAAAAGTAGACTGTGCCTTTGGTGAAAGAAAGTTATGTACTTTGGACTTTAATCTCTCTTTGATCCCCAATCTTGGAATGGCAAATGATAAATGAATATTCCAGGCATTAATTCAATCGCAAGAAATGAATCAAATTGGATTTATGGTTTGTTCTTGTCAAATTAAAGCTACCTACAAGTTAGTTTCTCCTTTAACTTAAAAAATGCATACATAAATGACAAAAAGATTAAATATGGTTTGATCATCCTTTAACTTAAAAAATGCATACATAAATGACAAAAAGATTAAATATGGTTTGATCAACTTGTGTGATTCTTTTTCTTTGACCGATGGCATAATTGGATAAATGTATAATTTTGCGTCACATGTTTATCAGTTTATCTTTGTTTCTATTTATTTATGGGTTTTATATATGTCATGTTGTAGGAAACTTGTAATGTCATGTTACTTTAATACATTTTATGTGGGCCTCACTCAAAAAGAAAGAAGAAAAAAGAAAACAAGGTGGGACCATCACTTTTTGTGAGAGTAACATGATATTAAAAATTTCCTACACATGATATATATAAAACCGTTTATTTATTTGTAGAGTATTTGGTTAGGTGTCTATTAAAAAAGGAAAAACTATTTGTTCTTTTAAATGATAGAGAAAACTATATTTATCACTAATTAAGTTTATCATTTATTACCATCAAATTTTAACCGTTGATTTCTGTCAATCTGATAGTTATATTTTATTAGGAATTAATTATTATCATCCAATAAATTATAACCGTCAGATTGGCGCAAACCAATGGTTAAGATTTGATGATAAGAAGTGATAATCTTAATTGGTGGTAAATATAACCTTCCTCTTAAAGGATATAAGCTTATGTCTTTTCACCCTCTTGTAACTATATATTCCGAAAATATATAGTTATAATATTAAAGTTATTTTTTTTTTCTTCAACTTTTTTTAGAAATTAGTTGGCTGATATGAAGAAAGAGAAAAAAGCAACTTCATAATTATAAAGTGTGAGAAGACATAAGTTTATATCTTTTTAAAGCACACACGTCAAACCAAATAAAAAAACGCATGTTAGTTATGATGTGGAAAAAGAATAAAAATAGTAGCTTTTTTCTGCTGGTGTCTGCGACAATTTGTAAAAACCGTTCTTCTGGTCTAAGCCAACAACAGATGTAAAGTTGATAAATTTGCCCTGGCCTTTTTTAAAGCGAAAGAGGAAGTGTTTTACTAAACATTGGTTATAACTAATTATTAAGCAAAAGACTTGTAAAGAAATTAAGCGAATCGGGTAATATTACATTAATAATTTTTTATATTTTTTTAACACACTTCTTTATACGAAAATCCACAGAACTTGAAAGTTGGACCTACCTGTCCTAAAAAACTTTATTTAATTAAATGAGGGATGGTGAAAATTGAGTCATGACACCAATGCTTTAATATAAAATAAAGAACCAATTCAACCAAAAAGTTTAAGCTATTAAATAAGGCTACATTAATGATTTTTTATATTTCTATAATAAGACCTTTTGAGTTTTGACATTAATCATCCCTCGTCACATCACACGAACCCTGCTGAAAGGGAAGCTCTTTTATTGTATGAAATAGGGCATTTTTAATTAATCGTACTCCTGGGATTAAGGAAAATGTGTGCACTTGATAAATGAATACTATATCAAACTAATTCTGATTTTTAATTTTTATTATTTTTTAAATAAGATGGCAGTAGGGATGGATAGATAAGTTGCCATATTTTGACAATTAAAATAGTGGTGGTTGTTGAGACATATAGTCCCACATTGATTGGATGGGCAACTAATGTGGCCTATATAAGGCTTTGGGCACTCCCACCCCTTAAGCTAGCTTTTGGAGTGGTGTATCCCAAGGTTCTTTACATGGTATCAGAGCCTCACCGTCCCCCGCTTTAAAATGTGGAATTAAAAAAAAAAAGCACAAAAAGGTAAACCAAAAATGGGCCTGTGCAATTTCCACACTTCTAGCCTAAAGGGCTCTTGCGTGAGGGGGCGTGTTGAGACATATAGTCCCACATTGATTGGATGGGCAACTAATGTGGCCTATATAAGGCTTTGGGCACTCCCACCCCTTGAGCTAGCTTTTGAGTTTTGACATTAATCATCCCTCATCACATCACATGAACCCTGCTGAAAGGGAAGCTCTTTTATTGTATGAAATAGGGCATTTTTAATTAATCGTACTCCTGGGATTAAGGAAAATGTGTGCACTTGATAAATGGATACTATATCAAACTAATTCTGATTTTTAATTTTTATTATTTTTTAAATAAGATGGCAGTAGGGATGGATAGATAAGTTGCCATATTTTGACAATTAAAATAGTGGTGGTGATGATAATGGTCGGTCGCATGAGTCTTGAACAAGACACATTTGATTTAATATTTAGAGGAAAGTTGTCACGAGACAGGAATTAAGAAGTCTTTTGGTTATGTGTGGGATTGGGAATATATATTTTATTCTCGCGTATTTCTGGAAAATTAACTGTCATGAAAAATTAAAGAATCTTGTTGGTAATTCCAAAATAAACATAACAATAGTAAGTTTTATGTATCCTTCAGAACTCTACAAATAAAACCTTACCAAAGGATCAAGTAGCCATTTTATATTGTGATGAGAAGATTTGGGAAAGCAATTTGTTATTTTCAAAGGGTTAAAAGTTTTGGATCTAGGAATTCATTTAGGTTGACGAGGAAATCTGGAAGCAGATATTTTCTTTCTCCAATAAGCCATACAAGTTTATTGGTACACTATATTCATGGCCTATGTTTAGTAAAATCTCCTCCTCAAGCAATCGCTGTCTTATGCTTTGACCCAGCATTTCAAAATTTCCAATTTCACTAAAGAATCGTTGTAATGTGGATTAAAGCAATTGGTTTCTTTTTATTGCTCTATTTGAAGAATATTTTCTGTGCTAGTTAGTTCCCGTTTAATAAAGAGTCAGACACTTGCATAATTGGTGTCCTATACAAGTGTCTATCTTAAGTATTGCCAACCCAAAAATATCTCTCATGGGAAATGATTCCCCACCTTTTTTTTCTTGCTGTCGTCTTATGGGAAATGATCAGCAGTGAAAGTTCAAAGTAATGTTTGATTTATTAGTGAACAAGTTATGTTTGTTTTATATTCTGTCTAATATACTTTGCAAGAGCAAAAATAACTCTTCATTTAATTTATAAATGGTTATACGGTTGTTATATCAGGTGCTTTGTTTTTCGCAACTCCCGTCTCTGTACTAATTATCACAAAATCCTGATTTTTTGGGTAAAATTTTGTAAGGCCAAAATTTTGTAAGCAAATAAAATCACTTCCAGTGCTGCTATCTACCAAATTTACTTCAGTACTAACTGTATGAGCAATTGCTATTCAGGAACAGATGGAACTCTTTTTACTCCAGGAACAAGTATAAAGAAGTTGATTAATAATTCAATAATTGTGAATTTTAATAATTCTTATCTTTGAAGATCTGCGGAAGCGTTTAAGACCATTGTGATTTGAATGTATAGGATCATCATAGTTTATTATTACCTCTTGTTAGCACAGATTAGCACGAATAGATCTCTACTGTTCTGGTAAATCTTCCAAACTATCTCTCGAGGGGGAAGGAGAAGTGTGTGGACATTTTTCAGATCTGAGCTTACTTCTTTTTCAATTTGACTTTAGAGGCTGATGACTTAAGTGATAATATTTATAAAGGTTTCAAGACATCCTAGTCCTAAGTTCATTAGGCTCTAAGTTTTTTGGGCTGTTCTCATATTATTAGTCCATTTGAACTTTAGTAAAAGATCACAAACCTAACACTAACTGCAACCAAATCAAAGTCCTGCTGTGGATACAACATTTAAAAGTAAGAATATGAGATTTTCAAGATTCAGCACCGCCAGGCTTGATGTAAGGTTCACTGGTATGATTCTGAAGTTTTAAAGTGTTTGTGTAGACGGAACCTAGCAGTTACTTGAAGATATACATTGAGGAAATAGTGCCCAAGATTTCCGGGTAACTAACTGCACAAGCAAAAATCATCTATGCATAAGCATCTAATTCAAGAAGCATTCTGTAATGAATGTAATGGCATAAGAAGGAAGGCTGCAACTTCCATTAGCTAAGTTGACATCAACAACTTCTATGATCTGTTTGTCAACGTCATTTGCCTTCGCATAGCATTATAGGACATAAATATATGTATGGTTATTTGAATTTTTTTTTTTCTTAGAACAAATGAGTATGGAAATGAAGACTACAATTAGAGATGGATTCTTAAATAGTCTCCAACTGTAGCATACCAAAAGTGTAGACATCTGATTTGCTAATACCAGCTTCATAGTTCCTTGACATTGGTTCAGGTGATAAATACTTCACTGTTCCATCTGCAGTACTAATTTGCTACAAATTCATAATTCTTGGGGTAAAATTTTGCAAGCACAAAATCTGAGACTTTTGGGATGAAACCAATAGCATAATCAGCATAAAAAAGGTAAGAGATTTACAGCTCAAGAAAATGAACTGATAGTCTTAAATGGCTTATGAGATTTAAAATATGGTATAGGGTCATTACAAATTGCACATTCACGACCAGAAGCAATACTATCCCGGCACTCTACTGACCATCCAAGATCAAACCTGTTCAGCAGCAGCTTCTGAATCTCTTCATAAGACCATGGAACCTTGTCATCATCATGAGAATCCAAAAGGGTCGTTGCAATTGGAAAGGAGTATGAATGCTGATACTTAAATAGCATAAATAAAGGACCCATTTCCATTCATACAAGAAACTATCTTAAAAGTTGTGTAAAGAACCTTGAGGTCACCATCCTAAAAGCTAGCTCAAAGGGTAGGAGTGTCCAAGTCCTTATAAACTCCACATTAGTTGGACATACAACCAATGTGGAACTATATATCTCAACACGCCCCCTCACACGAGGGCTTGAAGTGTGGACAATGCACAGGCTCACCTACCTGTGCGAACAAAGAAGTGGGAGGCGGTGAGAATCGAACGGCTTTGATACCATATAAAGAACCTTGAGGTCACCACCCCAAAAGCTAGCTCAAAGGGTGGGAGTGTTCAAGGCCGTATAAACTCCACATTAGTTGGACATACAACCATGTGAGACTATATATCTCAACAAGTTGAATCATCTATAGTTGTAGAGCAGTTTGCTAAGTTGACATCAATGACTCTGATTATCTGCTTGTCATAGTTAATTGACTTCACATATTATTTCCCTGCACCAAACTCCAACATGGCCCTACGTTTCTCATAAGAAAGTGTATAATCAGGATCACAACAGATTAATGGTTGGCCCCTTAGGAAAAAGGGGTAGCTGATAATTTTCCATTCTGCAGTACAATATGGCAGAATCTCTCTGGCTTGAGATTGAGATATAAAGAGAAAGGCTAACAAGGAAGAGAGAAGGAATGGAAAGATTGAAGATTCTTTGTTTGTCATCTTCCATATTTTGGATAACTTCGAACTTGGATCAGCTTGTAAGAGCAGGAAATTTAGTTGTCTTTTTCATTATTAAATTCTACATAAAGTGAAGGTGTTTAGGAGGTGCTTGAACATAGCTGTAAAAGCAATAGATTGTGTGTATTTCATTATTAAATCCTCTCCATACAAGGATATGCATTGAATGGTCCTTGGCGTGTGCCTATCTCCAAGAGGATCATCAACTAAAATTGTGGAATGGGTTTTGGTCAAAAGATGCTCCATTGAAACTTATTTAAAATTGAAATTGAGTCTCTTTGCAATATTCTATGACAGTACAATCTTTCGGCTAAGATCATGTTTTTGTCCAGGTCAGCGTACACTGAGACATGCATACTGAGGATTCATTTGTTTCGGTTATTATCTAATACTATATACGTTAAATTTTAGAATTGACGTTTTGTTTACTCCAATATTATCACTCGAACTCAAAACCTCTAATTAAAGGAACAAACTGCTTACTACTTGAATCAACAGTTGTTTGTATATTATGTTATTTTGTGTTTTACCTACCGGTCTCTATTGGTAGTGGATGAATAGGGTCCTCCATTTGCAGGGCACATTGATACCGTAAACTGATAACATAAAAGCTACATATAAATTACAAGGTCAAATATCTAAGTAGGTAATAAAGACAATTCAAAATCTAATTATTGCTCACATAAACAAATAATAAATAATTTAATGTGATACGACAACACATGAAAGAACGAAAAGGATCCATAATGAGACCCGCTCAAATAGCAGCTCATAAATTTAGCAAGTGGAGATGTAGAGATGCTGAAGTGCTGAATTTTAAAAGAGTACATAGGCTAAGAATAGATGACGCTGATTTTATAGAGTTTCAGATGAATCCACGTGATCTCATGCTCCTCTGTCCTCTACCTAACCATTTTCCATATACATGCAGTTTTTTTCTCCAATAATTTGTTACAAATAGTAAGGACTCTTTTGTTTAATAACAAATTTTATATGCCCAATATTCTGTCATTTTTTTTCTTTTTCTTTTTTGTATATAAAAAAGTTTAAGTGGGGTTGGAAAACCCCCAACCTCTTTGAAGATTTCTGGAAGGGATTACATATCACTCACCAACAAAGTCCTCACATCTGTCATATTTTTTTTCTTTAGTACAGTATATACTGTGATTTTAAACTGTTATACTTCTACACTCTTTTGAGGAAGTCCTTATTTCACCCATGTATAATCACGCCCCATTAAGTGATATTGAGTCATTGTTTTAGCCTCAAATTAAAACCCATGCGAACTTGATTCGATCACTGATGCTGCCATCGCAATCTTCACAGAATCAAGAATAGCTATTCTTTTTCCACCTTCTTTATCAAAATAGTATTTTTCTTCCTTTGTTTCTTTAAAAAAATGCTTCATAAGTTTATGGAAAAAATACGTATCATTTTAAAGGAGGTAAAGTTCTATCATTTTAAGTAAGAGAAAGAGATAAATCATGGGGAGAGAGAGTGGACAAAATAAAAATAAAAATGTGGGTCCCATCTCTTTGTGAGAGTGAAATGACAAACATTTTTATCAATTGTTGATACATCTATCGCGAGATATAAGACTAGTCCATTCCATGAAGACTCCAACAAATAAGGCTTTTAAGGAGTGTTTAGTATGAGAGATTTTTTTTTTTTTTGGAAATATTTCATCGGTTCATCGCTTCGCGACTAGTCCGATTCGGGGCAGGTCCAGGATTAAGGCTTTAAACCCCTCCCAAAGGTGGTACTGGGGAGGTTTGAACACATGCTCTCACTCCCGTCTGCTCAGCTCCCATGCGCCAACTGAGCTACCACCATTTGGTATGAGAGAAATTTTTTATTACTGGGAAAAAAAATTCTCGAAATACGATGAGAAATTTTTGTGCTCGGATAAGTTACAAAAAGGTGTTTGGTAGGCAAAAAATTTGCCGGGGAGGTTGAGTTATTTTTACTAATACTTTATTTGGTTGATGGTGAAATATTGATCGGAATGTGTAACGAAATTACGAAATTACACAGACTTTTTCAAACAAGTTGTATTTGATATAGACTTTTTGAGGGCGTTTTTGTCTACAAATAGTAAAAGGTGTTTCTCCATTCTTGGATTTAAAAAATACCACACTTCAAATGATTTTTTTTTTTTTCCATTGGCTAGTTCAAAACAAAAGTCATGAAAAAAATAATATTATCGGTTTTTTATAACTTCAAGACATACCAAACATAGTTAACATATTTTGCCTACTCTACTTTCCCAACATTCCTATTAAATTTTTCGTACCAAACACCCCCTTACGCTAACAAAATGCGGGATACATGGACAACCGTGCGCTTACTACACATGACATCAACAGCTTAGAAATCTACAACAAATATCCACATCACAAATAGACACTCCGCACACAGGATAGCCTGAAACAACCACCTTAATGCACTAATATGATTAATAGCCGTTATACTAAAGTTATCTAGGCTCATCTATTGTATAAACATAGACATGAGGTTCAGTTTAGGTACGATCATCTTTCCTCTCCTAACTGAAGTTTATCACTCGTATACTGACTTAATTGTTAAAGTATCTTGCAGATACCTTCCCCTATTTGCCTCAAATAACTAAGAGATCCATCCTCAAGACATCCATCCTGCATAATTGCACAGCATCCCGTGAAAACTCCATCTCATAACACCAATAGAAGCAAAGGCCCAACAACCAGTGAATCAAACTCAATCGTGTATGATCTAACCCAATTGTTATTTGACTGATAAGGTGTCTTGTGCATTTTGGTCCCTTTGACTTATTTTATTTTTCCCAGTGCGATGTTGGACCATTCATTCGTTCAACTTCTATCATCGATTATCTTGTTACAAAATGAAGACTAAAAAATTACTTTTGATGACACGTTGGATTTATCTATAGATTTTAACAGTTAAGATCACTTTTTCACTTTTGATCTAAGATATTTTATTAAGGAGAAGAATGCTCCTTGCTTGGTGACGTCCAAAGTAAAAGTGAGTTGTTATTTAGAAAATTATGAATTCTGTTATTGTATTTGATTGGGGGAAATAAAGTATTTTTCAATTAAAGTAAAACGACAACTATAATATTCAATTATGTTGTTGCCGTTTAATAATTAAAAATATTATATTATTAGATCACAATATACGTATAAAGATTATCAGACAAAATTTTCACTTAGTTAAACAATTAAATATCCTTCTATGAATATTAAGTTTCTTTATTCTGCTAGTCAGATTAAAAATTCTTATAAATAAAATTAAGTTTATAAAATATTGTGATTTTAAAAATTAAATAGTATTTCATCATATCACCTTATTAATATATAATGATTTTTTAAAAAAATATATAACTAAATGTCTAGACTCTCAAATGAAGTACAATAATGTTTATTTAGAATTTGATGTATTAACCATTAATATAAATTATATAATATTATATGATTTAATACTTAAATTATTTAAATTCATATGTTATAAAAAGTTATTCGATTTCAAGAATATATAAAATATATTTTTTGAATATGTAGATTTTTTTTCTACAAGTTGGTTCCTCCAATATCTAATTTTAATATTACATCATAAATCTCAATGATTAATTGACAGATCAACGGCTAAAATTTTAATGATAAAATTTGTACAATAACAGTAATGTATTTCAAACTAGTTGAGGTTAGAGGTAGATGAACCCAAATATCAAGGTAATGATAAAATTTGTAAAATAAAAAAAGAGAATAATTATTTAGATCTAATCATATTAAAATGAGAGGACTGTTGATAAGTGTGTATGTGGGGGGGGAAATATCTACTTTTATGTGAGGATAATTTATACACACAGAAGAGAAGAGTGAATAGATCATCAACACACATTGGTTTTACATAAAGGCTTTGTAAGAAAGCTCCTCTCCTATTATATGAGAAATTTAATACCCAACAAGTAATAAGGGAAATGATTCTCGAGTTTTAAGTTTGGAGACTGTTCAAAGGAAGAGTATAACCTATGGAATCATTTTGGACCGTTAAAACGCAAATGAAATAATTCAGTTTGCCACTTTTGCTGACCAAGGTAGGATCTCATCTTTCCTATATTTTGTTTGGCTATAAATTCCTTAGTTTGGTAAGATGGAAGGAAACGCTGAGAAAAACCATGGACTCTTTTTAAAACAGTCTATTACTTCCACGAAAGTTGCGCAAAGGTGGCTTAAGCAACCATTGGGTCCATTCTATAAAGATGCAAACAACAAAAATTGTGAAAGTGATATATAATAGAGAGGCGTTTTGAGTTGGGGACCCAACGTTACCAAAACTATTCAAATATCGCAATCTTTGTAATTATTTTGGTTCGAATCATCTTGTGCTACGGCAACCACCTTAACCTCATTTTATACTTTAATAAATCAACGAGTTTCCCTTCCAAATCCTCTACTTGCTCCAATTCCACCAATTTGTTTTTTGTGATTTGATCCAAATGCCACGCTAATTAATGCCTATCTATGTACCAAAGAATATTATTAAACCTGAAAATATAATTTAACATTTTTTTCAATAGATTTTGTTTTCGTCTTTCTGCTACCCATCAAACCTCTTTTCTTTTCTTGTTGTCTAAGGTTGTCCGAAACAACAATTTTGTAGTTTAAATTTTCATTAAAGAAACTCAAAATTTTGTTCATTGCAAGAATAAATTTCAAAGTTCTACATGAACGCAAAACATGTCAAAAATGGAAAATCTCTAGTTAGAATGAGCAGATAAGTTTTGAGAACTAAGCAAGTACATATTATTTCTTTGTTTCCATTCTGCGGCAGCCTCACTTTATTTTTAGAGACATCAACAGCTAGGACTGAAAACAAGTGAGGGTGAATGGTCCTATATTTCTCCACACCAAACGATCTAGACAATTATTGTTGCTCATCATATTAATCTCATCACAAACAGGGCTACTTTTACGAGCAGAGATCCAAGACTCGGTTAAAAGTTCTATTTTATAAAAAAGGTTTAATTTCCAGTTTTTGCTCTATAAATTTTTTTCTGCCACGCTTATAAAAATAAGTGGATTCCAGTAATTTTATTTTTTCTCTTTTTTTATAATAGAACCCACTTTTTTATATGAGTGTAATAGAATTTTTTTTTTTTAAGCAAAGACAAAAACATTTTTCTCTTATAAGAAATCATATAAGAATTAAATTAAAAATCATTCCAGTTGGTCATTAAAATAATACATATAAATAATAGGTTTAATGAATATTATGTTATAGGAATTTTTTTGTGTTATGTTATGTCACTCTAATAAAAAGGATGTGGTCTCACTCAAAAAGAAAAAAAAAAAAGTGGGATCATTTTTTTATTAAAGTAACATGACATAAAACAACTTCCTATAATAACATTCATACAACCAATAAATAATACCAAGGTTTGAGATGTTAACTTGGTTTTTTTTTTCTCTCGATTAGAAAAAAAATGTTATTATCATTTAACAAAAAATATATAAGAATAAAATATAGAAATATTATTTCTCATGTTAAATAAAATAATTATTTTATATAACACAAAAAAATTGTGAGACCTATTAAGAAGAAGAGAGAGAAAAAAAGAGAAAAAAAGAAAGAAAATAAATGGGTAAATGGGTCTCATTCTCACATATTTTTTTATGTGTAGCATAATAGAAATTATATCATATAAAATGAGAAATAATATTTCCACAAAATTTATACAAAAAAACCAATAAACTTTAAGAAATACCTTCAATCATACCACGTATTATTCAATTCCTAACAAGCTATTTTTTCCCAACTCGTAAAAAATCAAATTTTAATTATGATTATACTGCTAACTGGTAAGAAAAGAGGACTAGCGTTAGCGTGTATATACGTACATATATCATTTTTTGCAATGACTAAAAATAGTAGTGAATAACGGATTCTCCAATCTTTAGTTAACATTTTATAAGAATGGTTTCTCATTAACAAAAAATAAAATATAATATATTAAGTTTAAGAGTAAAGTTATGGCTTTTTCACCCTTTTGCCCTTTATTAATTAATTAATAACCATTTTGTCCCTGATTCGAAACTATCTACCAATCTGCCCCTCTTTAATCGACTACCTTGCATTTTTAATCGACTAAACGGTTGTTGGGAGATTTAATCGACTAAATCTCCCTACTTAATCGATTAAAATCATACTGACTTATTTTTTTTTGTCAAATATGAAGATTTAGTCCACTAAATAGGGAGATTTAGTCGACTAAATCTCCCAGTAGCTATTTTTTGTCTGTTTTGGCCATTTAGTCGATTAAAAATGCAAGGTAGTCGACTAAAGAGGGGCAGATTGATAAATAGTTTCGAATCAGGAGCAAAATGGTTATTAATTAATTAATAAGGGACAAAAGGGTGAAAAAGCCGTAAAGTTATACTTACGACTTATTTTTATTTACAATATTTTACAACTATAATCTTAACCTTTGATTTTCGTCAATCAACGATTATCATTTATTGCGAATTAATAATTAATAAATAAATTTAATTTACGAAAATAAATTTAATTTGCGGAAATCAACGGTTAAGATTATGGTTGTAAAAAGTTGTAAATAAAAATAGGTTGTAAGTATAACCTTCTTCTAAGTTTAATATTTCTCATAAATGATAATTTGATCTTCTATCATATAAGAATATGTGTGATTCATATAGACCCATAGAAAGAGAAGAGAGAGAAAAAAAAATGACTCTATACATTTTTATATGTATGTAAAAAATAAAATTATCTATTATCACCTGAGAAACATTATCCTTGTATGAAATTTTGCAAAAGACTACCAATGTCTCCAATTATTGCTCATAAACACAAAGGAGTCCAAAATTTACAGCAGCTCAAAGAGCATTCCCAGACAGGAGAAGAGCCCTTCAAAAAAATCTCTTCAGCAAAAATACTTAAATACTGTAACAAAAAGGAAAAAAAAAAAGAAAAAGAAAGAAAAGAAATCTAGTACCCTATTAAAAAAAAATAAAAACCTAATATTAGTAAATTAAAAAAAAAAAAAGATACTAAATGAAAACGGGCACCAACTCAGTAAAAATGAAAACCCACCGCGAAAAGGGGGTAAAATTGAGGGTAATGAAAGAAGATTGGACAATAGAGTCATTCTGAGGGAGGAAACGACGCCGCATCACTGCGGTGAGAACCAGGAGAGGAGTTCGCGACCAACGCGGCGCTCCGCGAGAGCCACGCGCTCTTCGGAGAGTAGTGGCGAGCGGCAGAGAGGACAGTTGAACTTGTAGTGGTGGAGCCAACCGTCGAAACACCGTCGGTGGAAGACGTGGCGGCACGGCAGCATGCGAACCTGGTCCCCGTACTTGAAGGTGGTCTGGCACACCACGCAGTCATCGTCGGCGGCGCCATCGTGATTATAGAAAAATTGATTGTTGAGGGCGAGCTGATCGGAGAGCATGATAAGGCCGGCGAGGCCGGATCCGACGGCGGCGAAGAAGCGGTCGTCGACGATCTGGTCGGTGTGGAATCTGGAGAGACCGAGTGATTGGAGAAGTGCGAAGAGCAAGGAGCGGAGGTAGTTGACGCAGGTGGCGATGTGCGCCAACACAAGTAACGGAATTGAACCCGAAGATACGTCGTTTAACTGGTTTTGCAAACCCATCTCTCTCTCTCACTCTCTCTCTCTCTATCTGATTTTGGTTTTGGTTTTGGTTTTGGTATTGTGAACCTTATAAAGTGGGAGGGAGAGAAGAAGAGCGGTGTATCGCGTCGTTGTGTGTGTGGATTGCAAGAGAAGAAGAGGTTCTATCACAGTTTATAAAAGGGGCTATCTGAATGTGATGTCTTTGTGTAAAACGACGCGAATGAGATTAGTGAGGTGAGGGGAACACGGGTTATTTAAAAAGGGAAATTTGTGCAAATTGGAAATTAAAATTAAAATCGGTTGGGTATTTGTGTCATGAAACAATGTGAAATGTGAAATGTGAATTGTGAATTGTAGTATGAGGTTCCATTTCCACCAAAATCTGTTTCTATTGTGTTTGTATGAGTATTAGGTGCCCCAAGAGCGTGAGACAGGGACATTAATAATAGGCTTTCGTCAAGGGCCATGTGTTGTGGGTCCCGATTCTTTATATATTTTATTATTTTTTGTGATTATTTTAAAAGGAAAATCTTTGAAGGCATCTGTATATTATTTCATTATGAGATTATGTTTTGTTTACCCAAATTGCTCTTACCCAAATTTCAGAGATTATTTATGATTATAATTGTTTAGGTAACTGGTAACTCAGAATCTTTCTCATTATATATGGACCTACAAGAATTTCCTTGGTTTACCAACAAATAGCCGAGTCAATAGCAAGTTTAGCAAATGGACATGTGATCCTCATTTCATACATTGAACAAGCTTTGCTTTTATAACATGACAGAGTGCATAGGATCTTTGAGAGATGCAATAATCTCTCTTTTTTTCTTCTGTGAATGCATTTGAGTTTTATTCAAACTTTAAAAAAGTGTATGTGCTCCCAAAACAATAATCTTAGAAAATGAGTAATTATTGACTACACGTTTCTGACGACAATTAACCGTGGTGTTTTGGTTAATCTAGTGGGCTAGCAACACGAATTTTAGTCAAAGAAGTAATTCAGTGCTGCATATAGAATCTTTAGTTTATCATGCATTCTACCTTTTATAAAAAAATGCTTTGTTCTTTTGCTTCGGTTACTTTAAGATTGTGTGTCCCCATTCTTTATAGCTAGATGCCATTTTTTAGTTGTAAATTATAGTTCCCTTCGTAATTTGAACTTTTTGTTGTCTCTTAATTCCAAATTTAGCTCACATATCTCAGTTATGGACTAAAAATCCCTTCGGACTAGTTTTAGCAGTTACAATATAATATGTGGTTATTCATTCCCTTTCCTACTGTAATTTGCTAATTTGCCTGCGTGCCTTTTGTTCTTGCAATTCCTTTCTCCACTTTGATCCTTTATTCCATATCAGTTATGATCCATTTTGCAATTTTGATTCTTAATTCACTTGAAAGTAATACGCTAATAAAATTGAATTTGTATTTAATTTTTTATATATAAAAAAAATAAAATAGAGTGTGGACCGTGTGGTAATCGGATCTCTCTCTCTATTAATTTCAAATAAATAATAACAGTTAGATGAATGAAAATCAATAGCAGGATGAGGAGTAAGATTTTTAAATCTTACTCTAGAGTCAAATGATCCCTCCCTATATATATATATATATATATATATATATATATATATATATATATATATATATGGGGCAGGATCCTTTGATACCGGTGTCAAATTTAAAGTTTGACACCTCATCTGAGAGCCGTTAGATTAAAAAAGATCAATAACTTTGATTTGTAGCCATGTGACATCATTTATCTTTTTTTATCTAACGACTCTCAGATGAGGTTTCAAATTTCAAATTTGACACCGGTGTCAAAGGATATATATATATATATATATATATATATATATATATATATATATATATATATATATATATATATATATATATAGGGGTAGAATATTCTTACACCAGAAGTCTTACACTCAATTTTGAGCATTGATCCAGTTGTATCAAATGACTCACATTACTAAAAAATTAGAGCCTTTAGATATAATGGGATCAATGGTCAAGATTGAGAGTGTAATTTATACTGGTATAAAATGATCCTGAGACCGGTGTCAAATTTTAAATTTGACTCCTCATCTGAGAACTGTTAGATCAAAAAATATCAATAGTGTCACATGCTTACAAATCAGAGTCGTTGATATTTTTTGATCTAACAGCTCTTAGATGAGGTGTCAAATTTGAAATTTGACACCGATATCAAAGGATCCTATTTATATATATATATATATATGAATGTGATGTGTATATTTTGTCAGAGGGGAAAGAACTATTATTTTGTTTATAACAATATCCTTCTCGCTTTTTTCCCCAAATGGATAATTCTCAATTTATAGTCATAAAAAAAAAATTACTCATGCCTAATGTATATTTTCTATGAGCTAGAACAAGTACTGCACATCTGTTTTTGTGAGTTTATCTTTAATTGACATCTGTTTTCTTATCATTGTTCCGGCAGGGATAAAATGATATCCTTCCCATTTTATTTTTAACTTTTTCTAAGAAAACCATCTAACTGCTTCGGTATGATTTATATTTGGTATTTAAATGAGAATTTTTATCGAAGGGATCAGGGTCCCGCTTCCAGGTAAGCGGGTAGGGTCAGGGGGATCTGCCTCGACGGGGTTGCAAGTGATAGCGCCCCAGGCCCCCACAGAGGCTTGATATTATTAGAGGCCTATTATTTATTGTAATTTTTTTTTTAGTAATTTAAGTTTAGGTTCATGAATAATTGTTGTTGAAATTTTTAAAATTTTATTTATATTTCTTTGTAAATATAAATCAATTGACTTGTAACGAGTAACGGTAAAATGAATATAATATATACAAGCTAAATGTAACCTATATTGTAACTTATATTGGATGAACTAGAATAAAGTTCACTGGGAATTTTTTCTATTTGTGCAATTTATGTGTGTTGATTTCCAACACCAAGGTATAACAAGTTAGGGTTTTATTAATCTCATATCAAAGGAGATAAGTTATTTCATGTCATAGAGTTAGAGATAAACTTGTGGGCTCCACCACCTGAAAAATAAAAAGAAAAGAAAAGAAAAAGATGGCACATTTATCGAAAGGTGTGTAGGAGAGAAATTTATTACATGTAGCATAATTTTTTCCAACAAGTTATTGTACTCGCATATTCAAGCACTTCTAGAGGGGGAGAAAAATTTAGCCAGAAGCAACAAGCGTCCATACATACAATTCTGCCCCTACAATATCTTGGAAGAGTGACCATTTTGTCACGTTTGGCAAAAAATTTACCAAACTGCTACGCCAACAGTAAATTTTGTCAAAATATCACGCGGTATATTTCGCTACACTGTGTAGCGAAATATATTTGCAAGTAATTCGCTACACAGTGTAGCGAAATATGTCATGTCAGGATGCACAGTCAGCAAAAATGACACGTGTCAAGCAGACATAATTCAAGCATAATTTGCTACACAGTGTAGCAAATTTCGGCCTGCTTGACACGTGTCATTTTTGCTGACTGTGCATCCTGACATGGCATATTTCGCTACACTGTATAGCGAATTACTTGCAAACATATTTCGCTACAAAGTGTAGCGAAATATGCCGCGTGGTATTTTGACAAAATTTACTGTTGACGTGGCAATTTGATAAATATTTTTGTCAAGCGTGACAAAATGATCATTGTTCCTCTTCTGCATCACCTTTCTCTCTTTGATTTTTATATTCTTTTTCTAATTGTTTTTTCAATCTTGTTTTGTATTCTTCTCTTTAAAATGGAAAACCTTAGGCCCCGTCGAGCCCCACAACTCAAGGACACTACCCTACTCCATATGCGGTGTTTACCTAATGGCCAAGGCAGCTTTATGAGAACAATATTTTAAAATGAGGGTTCTTATGCTATTTCTTAAGAAATGGTATTGTCTTTAACACAGCACACTCCAAGGATCCGGCGGGGTGCGTGCATGTGGTGTGCCAAAGGTTAAGTATTTCTCAACAAAAAAAAAAAAGTTAAGTAAGTTTTTTATACTTCACAAAAGAAATATTTATGTTTTTACTGTAGAATTTTTTTCTGTTACCCACTCTCTTTTATATAAGTGTGATAGAAAAAATATTATCATAACAAAAGTAAAAATATTTTTTCTTTTATTTAATGTGAGGTTTCTTTTCACAAAGCTATTTTTTTTATAATAGGTATCTTATCTAATTGTAAATATTATATTTTAATATCGAACTGATCACATTTATAATTATTAGAATATATATTATTAAATAAATATTAATGTGAAATTTTATGGTTGAAAATGCAGGAATACTATTGAGTTTTATCATATTTGGGAAACGAAATAAATTCCTTTTGAAGGATTTTTTTTATTGAAAAACAAATTTATTCAGATTAAATACCGTTAGCTAACAAAGTAGTAATACTATCACGGGACGTTTGGTACAGGAGAAATTTTTATTTGTCCGACAATTTCGATTTTCAAAAATATAATTTTTATATTCAGTTTACGATAATATCTGAAAATTTAAAATTTTAAAAATTTCAGTTTTTCGAGAATCCGAAAAAAATTCGTGTACCAAACGGCCTCTCAAAGGATTTTCTAACCCAGATTACAAGACTTTACAAAATAGCATCATCTTGCAATATATAAGTGATCAGACAAAATACAATATGAACTAGCCAAAGTATACTAGGTCAAATCATACACGATTGAAATAAGAAGGCTTTTAGGTAATCTGTCTCCCGAGAGTACATAGTTATTTGTAAAATTTTGTAAAAAAAAATTGTAAACGGATCCTTCCCCTTTTAATAATATGTATAAATGATCAGCTGATATAGGAAGCCAACCCAACTTTATTTTGAGATAGTATAACATTATTGTTAAACTAAACTGTTATAAATATTATCTTTAAAAAAAAGGAGTTTTTGTAATATTAAATTCTATGTAACTTTAATTATTTAATGAGTTTTGTGATATATTTTTCTAGATACTGAGAATAAATACATGCTTATAAGCCTAAGGGTAACAAACAAGTCAATATATGTTATAAAAAAAAAAAAAAAAAACAAGTCAATATAACAAACTGATCTTAAACTTCTCCAATTTATGACTAGAAAGAAAAAAAAAATTTGTTAGAGAATAATATAAATTATTGAAAAGATCTTCATCGTACACCTTATGGTTTTGATTGAAATGGTTCTTTATGTGACTAGAAGGTCACGTATTCAATCCTCACCGCCTCCCACTTGCAGAAATAAATAAGCATAATAATTCACGCTTTAAGTCCAAAGGACTCTTGCGTGAGGAGATGTGTTAGAGAATAATATAAAAGAAAAAGAATTGTTTACAAACATTTTTTACAAATTACACTAAGTATGACCGGTCATAATTGTAAACAAAAAATTTGCAAATATAATATTCTCCTAATATAAATTTTTATCCATTTCGCGAGATGTTGGGCTCGATGACCAAGTTATAAGAGACATACTGCACCATGGTTGGAAACGAACATAGGTTATATTTGAACCAACTAGACAATCCATATGCCTGAGTTCTACTATGCAGTATGCAATACTTGCTAATAGAAAATTGAGAATAACAAATTAACATAAAACAATTAGATAGGGTATTTACTTGAAACTCCTAATTAATTGTGATTCGTCAGAGACTAATTAATCATGTTTGTCCATTAATTTTGTGACTGCAACTTGCATTGATTTAAGGGTGTGTTTGGTTAGTTGTAGTTGAAAAAAGAGAAGAATCTCTTTGCCAACTTTAATCTTGGGTGTGAATTAATGTGTCTAGCTCAATTAATGAACTAATCAATTAAAATATATATATCAATTAAGATAAAGCGAGGAATTGATAAGTAAACGAGAGAGGACCAAACGAAATTGTCACCTATATTGCAACACACACAGATTTTGAAAGATCTGCGGTGAGTGGTCGGTGACTTGTGTTCAGACTCTTAACATAATAGAATTAAAACAGTAAATAAAACTATTAAGGTTCTAGAGCTAATAATAAACTGATTAGCAAAATAATTAAATAAATAAAGCATATAAATTTCATCCGAATTGACCCAAAGCCAATCCACGCCGTCCAATGAGATCCGCGTATCTGCCGACCACACTATTAGTGACGTTAAACAAGTCTGGGTCATCGACAAAAGGCACCCACTTATTAATGAATGAATAATCATTAGGTTTTATATTTTCTTAATTCACTGTCAACGTGTAGTCATTTTTACTCCATATTTTTATTTTAATCAAATAAAGTTTAGTAAAATAGGACGACACCACATTTCAAACTGCAAATTGAATATAAATTTTTGATAAATACTATTTGTTAAGAATTTACAAGTAAAATAATATTAAATATTTCTTAAAATAATATTAAATACTGAACTTTTTATCAAATATTTTTTTTTTCTTTTTAGTCCTCTAAATTATCCTTAAGACTCTCATTAACACTTGGTTCTCCCATGGCAGTTTATGATGAGATAGAACGCTGCACTAGTAGATTATTTTAAAGTAAATATATATTTTTATTGACATTAATTTTTCTCATGGTGTAAGAAATAAATTTTTTTTTTTACATATATATAAAAGTGTGTGGGATCTATATAAGACCATGTGATAGAAGAGAGAAAAAAATAATGAGCCCCGCATACTTTTATTTGTGTATAGGAGATAATTTTATATTTAACAACACCAAAAACACTAATCCCATTTTTATTTTATGTATTGCCCATTTTCAAAATAAAACTGAATAGAGCGTAAGATTAAAAAGTTATACATTTTAGTTCTCCTAAAAATCGTGGAATCAAAAATCACAGAACACAACTGAAAATTGTATTCCAAAATGTTTATGCTTTCCTAACACGTTGTTTTCCTTATCACTATCACATATGAAGGAACTTTCATTCTACCTACATTGCTAATTAATGAATGCAATGTCTTCGTATGTAATTAAGCTAATTACTGATTACTTAATTTGAAATTGTAGAAACACTATCACACCAAAAAATTATGGTTGGGATTCAAAGTCAAACTTTGAGTGAGATAAACGATTTATTTGCTAAGAAATTAACCCGTGGCAGTTTTAGAATTTTTTTTTTATCACTTTCTCAAACTTTATCATTATATGCAAAAATGCTTTCCACTAATTAAAATCAATGTTTTAAAATTTCATTCCGTCTTTCGGGTTGATCCTGACCCCTCCCCTCTGAGGGTTGGGGTCATAAATTAGACCCTATATACATATCGACTCCTCTGACCCTCAAAACTCGGCCGAATTTCAGTGATGACCGGATCAGAGGGGTCAAAAGGGGTCACTGCATGTTTTTTTTTTTTCAAAAAAATTCCATAAATAACATGGTTTTATTAAAAATATAAAAAATAAAAATGCTTGCAAATCTAAATCTAATCGTTCTCTTCTTTCCCAGCGACCTAGAAGTTTTCAATTTTCACCTCGCTGCCGTGAATCTTCTAGAAAATGTAAGAATTTTACCCATTCAAATGAAATCGTTACGGTCGTCGATGGAAAACAAAAATTCATTCTTACTTCCTTTAAATTTTTCTTTGTCAGGAAACTTCTCAAAAGAGGCAGAATCGGGTTAGCGTAATGACCTCATTAGAATATGAGTTTTGTACTTTGGTACCTTGATACTTTAATTAGGTTGTATAATATTGACTTGTAGTTGTAATTGGTGAATTATGTTAAGTATATTTTGAATCTTTGATGATTGGTGATTTATTTTTTAATATTTTCATATAGGATATATATATTTATATTTTTTTAATATATAAAATCGGGTCAGCACAGTGATCCCATGACCCCTCGATTGAATCCATGACCCCTGACCTTGGCCGGGTCGATGGTCGGGCCGGGTTTTTAAACATCGATTAAAATGTAAGTTAAGAAGCGTAAATACTATATTATAAAAAAATGACAGGTAAGGCAATCTTTTATATATATATATATATATATATATATATATATATATATATATATATATAGAGAGAGAGAGAGAAATATTTGTCTTTTTAAATGACACAACTTATGTCATTTCACTCTCATAAAGAGGTGGGACCCACACTTTTAATTTTTTTATCCACTCTCTCTCCTCTATGATCTATCTCTTTCTCTCACTTAAAATGACACAATTTTACATCTTTTAAAATGACACACATTTTCCCCATATATATATATGGGCCAAGATCATTTTACATCAGTGTAAGTTACACTCTCAATTTTGATCGTTGATCCCACTTATATCTAAGGGCTCTAATTTTTTAGTAATGTGAGTCATTGGATACAAGTGGATCAATGAATAAGATTGAGTATAAGACTTTTAACTCTTACATCGATGTAAGAATATCCTGCCCTGTATATAAAAAAAAAAGTAGAATTAGGTTAATAAGTATCTGTTGATGGGTTACTAGATTTACCAATTCAACTATATTCTTTTATAGAAAACTTCTATTTTGATTTTCAAAATATATTTTTTTACATCAGGTCTTCTATTTATCAGCAATACCAAACCAAGCTATAAAAAAATAAATCAAATTACCGTCCTTCAAGTTTCACTAAATTAAATTTCTCAGTGAACGCGATACAAATGATATTAAATTTTAGGGAAAGGGTTTGTTCCTTTAAATTACTAAATTTGTGTCATTTCATTCTTACAAAGAGCTGAAATTTACACTTTTAATTTTTTCGTTCACTCTCTCCCCCCTAATGATCTATCTTTTCTTCTCACTTAAAATAACACAATTTTACATCATTTAAAATGACACACATCTTTTCCCTAAATTTTATTTAGGTCAATCAATGTCTCTTATAATAAAAAGGATAAGCATAATATATTGTCAATTATATTTTAGAGAATTGAAATTCATAAGTATGTTTGACTTTAATTTTTTTATTATTGAAAATTATTTTTCAAAATTTTTTACAGAATAAAAATATTAAAAAAAATATTTAATACAGTTATCTCTGTTTTTTGGGGTTGGAAAAAATATTTTTATAATTTTGATTTATTTTGAATTATATTAGTCTTTATCCCAGCAAACTTTTTTTCTCACAACTTCAAAACAAAATCATTTTTTGAGTGATTAGAGATACTTTATCTTCTTTATAGCAGAAGAACTATTTAAATTTTGTTTTGTGAACTAGTCGTGAAAGCAAAAGAATGGTCCCTTTGTTATGAAAGTTTTCGCATTCTCCACCATTTCTCTTTGAAGGCTTTGGCCGTTGTGATTTCCTCTCGTAAGAGGGGATGTCTTGGGTGAGTGATGTAAGTTATTGGTGGGATGGAAAGTGAGAACAAATAAAACATGAAATTATGTTAAAGAAAATAAAAACAACTGAAATGTGTTTTTCAAAAAGTATTTTTGTATAGAGAAATTTAACATTTATTTAATTTAAACATTTTAAATGATTTCATGAGATAATTTTATAATAGTAGATTATTAGGATAATCGTAGTGTAAATGTATTGATGTAAATTTAAGGGTGTAAAGGGGTATGTTAGGCCAAGCTTTGGCCTCAATAGTCCAAATTATGTAAAATATTTAAAGCGAGCACTAATCTATTAACCTATTAAAAGCTATGTTTAAGGGTATGACTTGACTTATTTTAAAAAAAAATGAAAAGATTAATATAGTTTCCAGTAAGAAAGATGAAATTTCTAGGTCTATAAAGTTGCAAATTAAACTAAAATTAAAAAGATGGAATTTCTCATTTATTAAGAAGTGTTTCTAGTAAGAGTTCAAATTATAAAAACTCTCAAATAGTTTTTTTAAAAAGATCACAAATATCCTCAAATAATGTTTATAACAACACATAAATTAATTATTTTTAGGTGTTTTTTTCCTTGATCTTAAAAAAAATAAAAATTAAAAGATCATACTACAGACTTTTAGAATAAGACTATGATCTAATTTTAAAATGAATTTTTCTAAAAGTTTAAACTTGCTTTATTTTTTGCAAGCCAGACCTAAGATAAGTCAGCTTGTAGGTAGAGGCAGATTTAGAAGGGTTCGGGGTGGCATCCCCCCAATCCCCAAAAAAAAAAATTGAAGGAAAAAAATAAAATGACATTTTGATAAATATCATAAACTGAATGGGTAATAATATATGTGAGAATGTCCCAAGAAATAAACCTAAGCCTGGGATAACCATTTATCTGCCTCTGCATTTACCTCTGCTCACACTCCCTCTCCATCGTTAAGTACCACTCTAATCTCACTCTTTTTCATTTCTGCAACCTTGTAAAAGTTATTTTTGTTGTACAATAAGAAGATCTGAGCTGTCTTATGATCTTGTAGTCAGAAAATAGGAAATATTTAGGATTTGTGGTAAAGCAAGGTTCTCAAATTTTCTTCTATGATTATATTAAATATCTAGTATTCATATTGCTTCTTCTGCTTGTATTAGTTGCAGATGTTGACCCCTTACTTCCTATTTTGAGTTAACTTCAATTATATGGATTGTTATTTGTTAACCATTTAAGATACGATGATTTCATGAAGATTTGCTCTTTCTAACTTATATCAGTATAAAAATATTTATTTAATTGATCTGTACAACAAAATTTTCATAGATAATAATGGTTATTTTATTTGGGGGATCGTTTTGAATTGATGTTCATGCTAAGTGACCCAATATTTAATCCTTGGCATGTTTTATATGGAATATTTCACGCTTTTCGTTATGCAATTTCCCCCCTTAAAAAATCAATAAAGAAATATTTTGTTATTAGAATTTCGATTACTTTCCAATTCAGGCTAAGCTATTAGTTTATGGGATATATTTTTATTATGTTATAGGAAAAAAACTATCTCATGTTGTAGAAATAAAAGTATAAGTGGGACCCACAGATAAGAGGAGAGAGAAAAAAGAGTGGTGGGACCCAACCCTTTTTTGTGTGTGTAGGAGGGTTGTTTATCTCATATAAAATAAGATAAACATAACCTTAGTTTATTTTGTGAACTGTTTAGGTAATGTATATTAAATAGTCTTGAAGTTTAGAAGAGCTATAGGATATTTCTTATTCACTATTAAGGGATACAGTTTCGCAACTGCGGGTAGTGGGTTTGTGAATGTCCATACCTGTTACCTTGATCAACCTATGTAGATTTTTAATTCTTAAAATCTTTTTTTTTTCCCTCTTTTTAATTTGAATTTAAGTTTGGGTAATAAACCAAGTTGGGTGTATTGTTGTAAACCGCACTGCAACCTCATTAAGTAACTAACATGGTTGATTTAATAGATTGAAAAAGAAATTATTTTGAGTTTTATTACTGTTTCAATTATAGATGAATTTAATAAGATGAAAACACGTAAAGTAAGAATTAAGTGAAGTATTGGATGATGTGGTGAAGAAGAAAGAAAGGTTTGTGTCTTGATCTGTTATTTATTTCAGCGCAATGTTGCTAACATTTTGTTACTCATGCTTTATTATGTATGCTTGTTTCCCTGAAAGTTTATTCTTGCCTCATTGATTTACCTTCCATTAGATATGCTAAGTTCAGCTTACTTCTGCAGTAAACGTTGACAATTAGCTATGATACACGGACACGGACACGGGACAAGACACGACACGCCAACACGCTAATTCTAAAAAATATTATATTTGAACATGTTAGGACACGTTTTGATATTAAATAAAAATTTTAATATATATAATATAATTTATATTTAATACATATAAAAGTCCATAATAAGTCATATAACCAATCAAATATTTAAATTTCATAACATAAATATAAATATAAATAATTTTTCGTACTTTGTTAATTTTTTATGTAAAATTTCATAATAGAAAAAAATCAATTTATAAATTATTTCTTTTATATTTAGTTAACAAAATAAAATTAAGATTTTTTTTTTTAAAAAAAAGTGTCCGAGCGTGTCCTAGCGTTGACTACATGTCCGAAAAAATTGATTGCGTGTCAAAAAAACGTGTCGAAAAATTGACTACATATCCTCAAATGTTGACCACGTGTCAAATGCGTGTCCGAACGTGTCAGACACGTATCCGACACGCAGATTTTCAAAAAAAGTTTGTGTCCGTGCTATACAGTAATTAGCACTTTAGCACTCAGTGGAGATATTTAACACATAGGATAAGTTCTTAAAAATTGGTTTTCGAGACCTATATCGGTCCTCTATATTGCCGACTGGTTTATGATTTACGATATCGATTCTGGCTGTTTCAAATTAATGCCCAAAAGCAGTGATTTATTTATATAAAATGACTGCATAATTTTGATTTCTGTGAACCATCACTGTACTATTCATTTGTATATTTATTTTTAGGCTTGGAATACTATCATATCTTTGGCGAACTGTAAGGTTGGTTCATCCTTACGCAACAGTTTTTCTTAGGAGCAGATCATTAGCAGCAATCATTGCTTCAACCCTTGATTCTCTTTTAGATCTCTTGTCAGTCTTGATTTTGCCCCTTCCCCAAGATAAAATTTCTGACTTCACCACTGATTGTATGCTGTTTGTTCCATTTACACTCCTATATATAATGTTAATATTATTATATAATGCAATATTAATATGGCATAATATTTTCTTAAGAAAAGTTAGGATGCTAATTGCTAACAATCTAATTTAGCTATGCTTTTAACATAACTCTAGTTATCTTGATTGGGCTAATCAATATATTTGGAATGGCAAATCTGATTCAGGTACAACCAACATAACCTAACAACTTTTCTTTATTCATTTTTTATTTGAGAGGGATATTTTAATTATCAAATTTTTTTATTATCAACTTACTATCTATCTAATTACCATTAAATTAATATTTTCTTTCTCTTCAAAAAATTTTAACATTCTCTTTCTTTGATCCAATAGTGATGTGATGGGTAGTAAGTTAGTAGTGAGAGTTTTTAGTAATTAAAATATCCTCATTCTTTTTATTTTTGTGCTTGACCTTGAAATTTGTTGAAAATTAACACACACAAATTGCATAAATCGAGAAAACAGAAAAGAGAAATAGAAGAGAAGTTCACATAGAAGTTTATCCTGATTCACCTGATGTAGACTATGTCCAGTTTGTCTGTACTATATTTGTTTCACCGCCACTCGTTACTTGATTTACAAGAGAATATAAATAGAATTTAGAATACTCTAACAACAGCTATTTATGGGCTCAATCCAAAACTACTAAAAAAAAAAAATTATAATAAATCAGAGATCCAATTAATTTTCTGCTGACCCCACCAATAATAACTCATGTCACTATTCGAAGTATGACTCATACTGTCATACCCAACGAAATTCTCTTTGATATATATAGAATCTTGTCTAGAGAAAAAGTGCGTTGAAGGGATAAGTAAAAAGAATTTAAAATCACCTTTTAGCCTAAAATAGCAAACACAGCCAAATGGAGGCAGGTAAGAATGTTCCAAAAATTGTAGTCCTGTGATTGTTCTCTATCTGTATCTCTTTGCATCTGTTACGTAATTTTATGTCACCTAAATCTACAGAATGGAAAACATAGAAGAGTCGAGATAGAATAGAACTAAGGGGGAAGACCATAGCAAAGAAAGCAACAAATGACAATGACGTCGAGAAATGATTGCTTTCAAGGTGGCTGGCAAGAGTAGTGAGTTGGCAATACTACATGAAATCGGTTAATATTAAATGGAGAAAGATGACAATGTGCATAACCAAAAGTTTAGAAGAATATGATAATATGACCTTAGTTATGAAGCTTCAGGAAGGATTTATAAAAATCTATATGCACAATTAGTAAGTGGAATTAGGAGAGTCCAGAAGATTCTTAAAATATTAGGCACGAAGACTCTCTGAAAGGGTCGTGCATATATATTCATTGAACTGGCAGTGGCAGGTAACAACGAATAACAAAAGCTGAAAATGATAAGAAACGTTAACATCAGTATGCCACCAAGTGTATTACTCATATTGAGGCACGTTCAGGCCACGCTTTATTAAACAATGATACTTCAATTGGCACTAGAGAATTGAGTACCTGGAGGTGAAAACATATATTCGATTTTCTTGAATATAAATTTTAAAAGAAATTTAAAACTCTAATCTTGAAACTCAGTGCGAAACAATAAATTGATTGGAACATCTAAAAAAAATTTCAAGCCACACATTGCCTCAAGGGTAGGACTCGTAGGACTCATCATTAAATAACATGACTACCCGGTACTCTTATTGGCTGTTTTTTTTTTTTCTTTAATAAGGATAATTTGTAAGGTTTATCCTTATAAATTAGCAACATTTTTTCTTAGGAGCAGATAATTTTCGTAGGCTTATCTTCTACTGACAAATCTATCTTTAAGCAAGTCCAATTATTAGACTGACATTATTATGAATATAATCAAAAGTTTATGTTAAACTAGGTTGTCTATTACTATAATAAAATCCTTCCAACGATGACGGATACAAAGGGGGACGAGTAGTGCCCTCCCTACTCAAGTTTTTCTTTTCTATCAATTATATGTATTGGCTAATAGATATTCAATATAGAGGAAATAATTTTTTTTACCAAGTAAATACATTTACCAGAAATATAATGAGAAAATGAGTTTGATAGAAAAGTTAAAAAAAGTTGTTTGGTTGGCCAAAATTTTATCAGAAAAAATTAGGTTAAATTTTGTGAGTCTGTGTTTGATTAAAGTAAAAAGAGTGATGGGAAAGTAGGTTGAAAAGACGAAAATAACCTTTATTATTATAATTTTGAAGGGTTCGTTTTTTCTGTAGTTACTGTAGATAACTTATCTGCAGTAAGCCAATACGACGTTGTTTTGGGGCAAAAATCATGGTGTTTTTATAATTTTAATTTATTTCAGGGTTACAATAGTCTTTATATTCATAATTTTTTAAGATTTCAATACCAAAACGACGTCATTTTGAAAATAAATACAGATAACTTATGTGCATTAACTGCAGAAACATTTTTACCAAATTTGAATGTAAAAGAACACTTTAAGCACGGTTCGAAATTTTTGAAAGTCGCGATGTATTGTCCACTATTTGAAAGTCCACACATGTAGTGTCCAAGAGGGTAAAAAAGTCCCTATGCAAGTCCACATTTTTCCATTTGCATAGCTTTCCACAAATACCACATTGCAATTGATAAAGTTGAAGAGTGTATTTGTTCTCTTTTTTCACACCGTTGATGATTACTAGGCAAATGAGTTCGCAAACTAAATTTGTAAAACTTTTCTCCCAAACAAGGACAAGAACGTTTACCATGATGGATAACTGGAAATTTTTCTAGAAAACCCATACCAAACACTACCTAGGCTTTTTATCAATTTGTAAATGGTTCATACTATATTTTTAAAAAGTGGCAGTTAGGTTAATAAGTATTTTTGTATGAGTTACTAGATCTACTAATTCAATTTAACTAAATTCAACTATATTCTTTTAGAGAAAACTTCTATTTTGATTTTCAAAATATATTTTTACCGTCAAATTGGTCTTCTATTTATCACCAAGACCAAACCAACCTATATAAAAAAAAAAAAAACAAAGTACTTTCCTTCAAGTTTCACTAAATTAATTTTTTCTGTGAACGAAACAAATGATATTAAATTTTACTTAGGTCAATTCAATGTCTCTTATAATAAAAAGGATAAGCATAACATATTGTCAATTAAATTTTAGAGAATTGAAATCCATAAGTATGTTTGACTTATTTTTTATTTTTATTATTGAGAAGTATTTTACAAAATAAAATTAAAAAAACTATTTAATAGAGTTATCTCTAGTGACCAAAAAGAAAATCATTTTGGGGTTGAGAAAAATACTTTTATAATTTTGATTTATTTTAAGTTATATTAATCTTTATCATATATATGATTTTTCCAATTTCAAAACGAATTCATATCTGAATCATTCGAGATAACTTTATCTCCTTTATAGCATAAAAACTATTAAATCGTTAATAAATTTTGTTTTGTGAATTAGTCGTGACAGCTCAAGAATGGTCCCTTTGTTATGCAAGGTTTCGCATTCTCCCCCAGGACAATTTATTTCTCTTTGAGGGCATTGGCCACTGTGATTTCCTCTCATAAGAGGAGGATGAGATGTCTGGGGCGAGTGATGTAAGCTATTGGCGGGATGGAAAGTGAGAACAAATAACTCATGAAATTATGTTAAAGAAAATAAAAACAACTACAATTAATGCGCTTTCCAAAAAAAACATTTTTTGTATAGAGAAATTTAATTTAAACATTTTGATTGATTTTGTGAGATAATTTTATAGTAGTAGATTATTAGGATAAGCATAGTAGCATAGTGTAAACGTATTGATGTAATGTTAATATTATGATATAATGTGTGACATAGTATTTAAAAAAAATAGGATGCTAATTGCTAACAATCTAATTTAGCTATTATTTTAGGAAAATGTTTTTCTCATGTTGCATGAGACAAGTTGTCTCATGCAACACATACAAAAGTGAGTGGGACCCACTAGAAAGAAGAGAGAAAGAAAAAAGTGAATCTTATCCATTTTTTTGTGTATTGCATGAGACAACTTGTCTCGTGCAGTATGAAAAAATATATCCCATTATTTTAACATAAGATAACTGCAGTTATCGGGTGTTACACCCTGCATCCCAAAATATATTGATTGGGCTCAACAATATATTTGGAATCGCAAATCTGGTTTAGGTACAACGGCCATAGCCTAACACCTTTTCTTTATTCATTTTTTTATTTTTGCGCTTGACCTTGAAGTTCTCTTTGATATATATAGGATCTTGGCTAGAGAAAAAGTGCGCTGAAGAGATAAGTAAAAAAGAATTTAAAATCACCTTTTAGCCTGAAATAGCAAACACAGCCAAATGGAGGCAGGTAGGAATGTTCCAAAAATTGTAGACCTCTGATTGTTCTTTATCTCTCTCTTTGCATTTGTTACGAAATTTTATGCTATGATGTACCATACTTTAAAATATTTGAATTAGGGATTTATTAATCTACTTCAATATAAGATAACTTACCTCATGCATAGAAACAAGTTATGTGGGTCCCATCATTTTTTAAAAATAAAAAAAAATAAAAAAAGAATGGCACAACTTTTTATGTCTCACTAACATAAGATAGTTGTCTTCTATAAAAGGAGATAATTTAAACCTTTTGAATTATTGTGTCTCACATTTTTTAATACTCACGAACACTTCTACACTTTCGGCGCTTTAACATGCATTGCAGAAACTCATAAAAAGATTTAAAAATTGTGTTACGTTAGGATTTTAGTTCTAACTATTAAATTTGTTGGATTACGATTATCATTTTATTGAGTTTAACATAAATATTTGTGATATCTTATGTTTCTTTGTAAAATTGAACGATATTATAATTTTAGCTTAATTTTTTTTCTTAAATTATTAAATATTAAATATAATATATACTTTATAAATTAAAAATATTATTTAATATATCTAACTTATTAAAAATCTAACCTACAAAAAAAAAACCTTATTAAAAATCTAATATTTTTTAAAATTAACATATTAAAATATTATGTCATATCATATCGTATCTCGTATTCTGTGTTAATATCAAATATAAGATTTTATGTCACCTAAATCTACATAATGGAAAACATAGAAAAGTCGAGATAGATTATAACTAAGGGGGAAGACCATGGCAACAGAGAAAGTAACAAATGACAATGACGTCGAGAAATGATTGCTTTCGAGGTGGCCCGGCTAGAGTAGTGAGTTGGCATTACTACATGAAATTGTTTAATATTAAATGGAGATACGACAATATCTAATATAATATTATCTAATAATTAAAGTTTATGGTTGAAATAATTTTTTACATGGTATCTAAATTGATAAAGTAGTTACGAGTTTGATATCGACTCCACTTTATGGTAAAATTAAGTATAAGGTAAATAAACAAATAAAAATAGGATTGCGCAATATTAATGCTTCAAGCTTAAAAAGCCCTTACATAAGGGATACGTTAGAGAATAATATAAATTATTAAAAAAGCTCCAACCTAATAATTTAAATTTTGGTTGAATTGATTTTTTGCATTGTATCAGAGTGACTATGTGTTCACGAATATTATACTCACTGGCATGCTTCAAACCCAAAAGACTCTTGTGTGAGTGGATGTGTTAGAGAAATATAAAAGTATTAATGTAATTTTAACAAATACCTTAAAGTTATGGGTTTGATTGTGGTATCTGAACCCCCTTAACGTCGTTTCTCACTTAGTCCATGAATGACGGTCTCTTTCCGCCATGAGCTCCCCCGCTAACGCAACCAGAATTTGATATCACGACCATGGGAAGCCTAACTACCTTCCACACATTAAATGAGCATAAATGACAAATTCATTGTAAACAACCAATTCAACCTAAAAATTTAAACTGTTGACAAGACTACCGGAGAGCCCATTAACCAAAAGTATACAATAATTAATTATTTTTATTAAGAGAATAGGGATAGTGAGGATTGAACTCGTGATTATTTGGTTGCGGAGGCTCTGATATCATGTAAAGAACTAATTCAATTCAAAAACTTAAATTGTTGGGAGAGATTATATTAATAGTTTTTTCTCTAACACCCACAGTAAGAAATCTGATACTATATCTTAACTCAAAACTTTAAGGCATTTAATGAGTCTACATTGATCAGTTTATATCTCTATAACAATGTGCATAACCAGAATATTAGAAGAATATGATAATATAACCTTAACAATGAAGCTTCAGGAAGGATTAGTGAAAATCTATATGCACAATTAGTAAGTGGAACTAGGAGAGTCCAGAAGATTCTTAAAATATTAGACACGGAAGACTCTTTGAAAGGGCCGTGCAAATATATATTCATTGAACTGGCAGCGGCAGGTAACAACGAATAACAAAAGCTAAAAATGATAAGAAACGTTAACATCAGTATGCCACCTAGTGTATTACTATAGAGGCACATTCAAGCCACGCTTTGCCTTAAGAGTAGGACTGATTAATAAACAACATGACCACGCCTTGCCTTAAGAGTAGGACTGATTAATAAACAACATGACTACCTGGTACTCCTTTTGGCTGTTTTTTTTTTTTTCATATATATATATGTATTAATGTATATATAAACTTTAATTCTTTGTAGCGTAGTTTGTTTACCTACGATACTAAATACTCCTTGGGACCTATCTGTTTTAATTAATATGATTATGCAGTATAATTGGTTCAATCAGTAATTTCCTTTGGAGTAGGACGAAAACATAATATAGGGTTTCTTACGAATCCTACTTCTTCGTTGCAAATTTGCATGCCCTAAAAACACAGGTTAATGCATTTGTATTGGCTTATGTTATTTTCAGGATGACATCTCTCTCTCTCTTTTTGGTGGTTTACTTTTTTTATTCTTTTTGGAGGACATCTCTCTTTCACTCGAATAATTAAGGGATAGGAATTTTATTGATTAGAGACAAATTGGTGACCAGGGCTTGTTGACAGATTCCCTTCACTAGCTTTGTATTGGGTATGCACAGGTGCCATTAAACAGCAATTAATTAATATGCGTCAATATCTCATAAAACAGCATTTGATTGGTTAATGCACGCTCAACTTAGGTTTTGGGGCTTTTTGATTTTTTTGCCCCTAATTAAATAATTAATAACCAATTTGTCCCTCCCCCAGAACTATCCACCATCCTGCCCCCAATTAGTCGATTAAGTTGCACTTTTAATCGACTAAATGGGCTAAACTCAGAAATTATGAAACGTGAATTTTAGTCGACTAAAAACTCACCTTAATCGACTAAATTGTTTGCACTTTTAGTCGACTAAGCACATTATTTAGTCGACTAAAGATCGCGAAAAACCCTATATCCAGACCTCTCTTGGCCTCATTTTCAAAATATTCGAAATCAAAACTCCTCTCTTGGTCTCTTTCTCTTGTTTGTCAGCTGGGAACCTTCCAATCACCCTTCCATTTCATCCCACCACCTCTAAGGCATAGTAATTGTGAAATCATTGTCATTTTCCTTTATTTCTCAATTGTTTCTCCCAAATCCGAACCCTAACCCCTAAAATCTGATTCCTACCCCCAAAATTTGTGTGAAAGATGAGCTCAAGTCCAAACATGTATGTTACCATGATTTACTATGATGGAAAGCATTATTAAGGCCCCAACGGTGTTCAATTTGAAGGAAAAACGAAAATGTTGAAAATCAAACGGGGCACTACGTACAATGAGCTGAAGGGGAGGATTAACCAAAAATTGGGGCTACACGGCAGCCATGGCGTTCAACGGATGATCGCCAGGGTAGAGTCTACAGTTGGTAAGGATGCTATATTCTACATTGGTAATGATATATGTGACGATGAAGATGTGGACTGTGTCATAGATGCAATTGTGGACCGAAAATTTCAAAACTTTATTGAGATATATGTTGAAATAGACTGTGGTCAATCTTCATCTGCACCTGTGCATGGAAGAAGTCAAAGTCAAGAAGACAGAGCGGTCGGTTTATCTGCACCTGCACCTGTCTTAAGTCAGATACCACTGAGGGAAATAGACGAGGATGAGGATGGGCATGACGAGGATATGGACAGTGAAGACGATGGTGAACCCGAGAGTGTTATTCCGCTGGGTGACACCTCAGATACGGACGTAGAGGGGAATTTTGACGCTGATACTAGTTCAGGAAACTTGAGTTCCCAGGTTATGCCACCGCTCCGTGTTGACCCTGTTAGCAGTGGTAAGATTGTAAATTAAAGTTTTAATTTTGCATATATATATATTTGTGTTTTCTTTCGTACTGACGGATAAGTTTAAATTTGGACGTAGGGTCTGAGATTGAGCCATTTTGGAACGACAGCCCACACTATTCGTTCATTAATTGGGCTCACCCTAATGATGAGACGGAGATATTGTATGGCGACGATGACATCCACGGTGGCTGGCATTTAGGAGATCCATTATATTTGTACCAGGAGTTTCGAACTAAATCTGAAATGCAACATGCTGTCAAATTATATTGTATGAAGTCTCATCGTACTGCTGTGGTGGCAAAAAGTGATGACCATAGATTTGTGATGAAGTGTCGACACCATAATGATGGTTGTCCCTGGTACGTGCGGGCTATGTTGCCCAAGAATGGAAATAGTTGGGTTGTTAGTAAGTGGGGTAAAAAACACACCTGCCTAAACCAAGGCCTTACTCGGGACCATAGACAGCTGGATTCTGATGTAATCTGTGCAGCCATTATAAGTATGTATTACATTCATTTTTGTTTATGGTTTAATTTTTCGGTATATTTATTGATTGTGTTGACTTCGAATTTTGTATAGGTATGTTAAAAGAAGATCCATCCACGAAACCAGTTCTTATTCAGGAGAGGGTACAAAGTTTGTATGGATACAACATATCTTATAGGAAGGCTTGGAAGGCTAAAATGAAGGCCATTGTGAAGTTGTTTGGGGACTGGGAAAAATCATATGCCATCTTACCTGGTTGGCTGAACTACATGACACAGATAAATCCTGGTTCTGTGTTCAAGATTGATACGAATCAGTGTTGTGACGAACGACGAGTCTACACCGATAAGGCTGTCTTTCGCAGGGTATTTTGGACTTTTCACCAGTGCATTGAGGCTTTCAAATATTGTAAACCCATAATCCAAATTGATGGCACGCACCTGTACGGGAAATACAAAGGTACCCTCTTGATTGCTACGTCACAGGATGATGATGGATTCATTCTGCCTATTGCGTTTGCTATTGTTCCACCGGATGAGAGATTGGATGATTGGTTGTGGTTTCTTAGCCAGATGCGTTTCCATGTCACACGTAGGCACGGTATCTGTCTAATATCCGATCGTCACCCCAGCATCATCAGGGCTGTGAAGGATCATGCCGGTTGGCAGCCTCCATTTGCATATCACGTGTTTTGTCTTCGTCACATTGGAAGCAACTTCAACACTAAGTTTAGGGACGTGGAACTGAATAAAACGCTGATGAAACTAGGTAACCTATTTACATGAATGTGTACATGTTGTATGTAATGTTGTTTATTTATAACTCATTGCAATTTGGGTTCATCTTTTGCAGGTTACATGTGTTCGAAGATTCACTTTGATTTAAGATTTCAAGAATTTGTCGACAGTAACCCACAAGTAGCCTCATGGATAGATCAGATTCCCAAAGAGAAATGGTGCAGGTCTTATGATGAGGAGGGTCGAAGGTTTGGTCATATGACGACAAACCTATCTGAGTGTATCAATAAGGTCCTACGGGGTGCACGTAATTTGCCAGTAACGGCATTGGTCAAGATGACGCAAAGTAGACTTGTTGAGTATTTTGTGAAGAGGCGTGAAAAGATCCAAAAAGTAAAGGACAAAGGTTGGAGAATTGCAAAAAAGGTTGAGGACTTCTTACAAAAGAATGATCAGTTAACTGTCAGTCTCCGTGTCCGTGTTTTTGATAGAGACTTCCAGTTGTTTGAAGTTGAGGATGCCTACAATCAATCTACGCATCATGCCGGCGACATTATGAGGGTTGACTTGCTAAATCGTAAATGTCAATGTGGACGGTTCACAGCTAGACGATTTCCTTGCAGTAATGTGCTAGCGGTGTGCAAGGTTGAAAAATTGAACCACTATGACTATGTCGATCCTGTGTTCTCAATTACACAAATTGAGAAGGTATATGCTGCACATTGGTTTCCAATGGGTAATGAGTTGTTGATCCCAGAAATAGATGGTCCAACATTAATCCCAAATGCATCTTTGGTTCGTGTACAAGGTAGACCGAAGTCTTCAAGGATACAAAATGAAATGGATTGGGTTGAGTCCCAACCCACAAGCAGTCAAACTAGATGCAGCACCTGCAAGCAAATTGGTCACAATAAACGTACATGTCCTATGAGGATTAATCCTAGCTGAACCAATGTTGTGCATGTATTTAAGGTCTTTTGTAAGAGTTCATGTAATTTTTGTAAGACATTGTGATGTTACTTTGTGTTACTGTATAACTCATTATGTAATTTTACATTTCATTTCTAAGTCCATTATCTAACATTGGTCCATATTGATAGATTGAAACTCATAACTAATACTAATATTACCAAAAAATGAAATCACCAAGTTTCGGATAGCGTAAACAAACGGTTTGGGGTAATACGTACCCAATCGCATACGAATCATGTACAATACTATTTTGTACCTGAAAGTGTGTTCCCCAAGTCATTATATACGTGTACATTGATATTCGATCGGTTCCGTGCCAAAAAAATGCGTGCAAAACAGAATGGGGTGTCAAAACCAGTTATTTAGTCGAGCAACTTGTACTGGTTTAGTCGACTAAACTGTGTAGTCGACTAAACCAGTACAGGTTGCTCGACTAAATAACTGGTTTTGACACCCCATTCTGTTTTGCACGCATTTTTTTGGCACGGAACCGATCGAATATCAATGTACACGCATATAATGACTTGGGGAACACACTTTCAGGTACAAAATAGTATTGTACAGGTTATAAACCACGAATGTACATGTACTGCATAAATGCTCCAAGTTAGGGTATCCGAAACTTGTGTTCTTTTTTTAACTCTGTTAAGGTCACCTGTTCTGAATTTCATTGGACATTTTAGACCCGTTGGACTGTGATTAGACACAAATTGAAAACAAGAAGGTAAAAGATATTTGTTCCTTCATTTGGTAAACAAGAAAACAGCAATAATTACGTAAACGGTTCACAACATGAAGGGACACATCAAATAGTTCATTTCATAACCATAATATTACATAAACTACAAATGTCAAATAGGAAGACCGAAGTCAATTACATAACAACATACACTAGAAACGTAAAATAGAAACATAAACTCTAAATCTAATCCTCATCCTCCTCGGACGCCGTCTCCTCGTCATCCTCATCTGACACATCAGCCCCCTACCCTGCAACATCCTCAATCTGCTGTCCTCGTCCAAGCTCTAGACGAGCAAGCCTATCTTCAACACCCTTGAACCGTCCCTGTATATGTCTAAATCTTTCATTTCCCTTCTGCACGCGACTCTTCCTCCATTTTTTGTGTTTCAGCGCCATTTTTCCTATTTTCTTCAGCGTGGCGTTTATGCCCTTCATGACATCACGTAATGAAAACCCACCCTCAGGCTCAGCTATCTCCTGTTGGTCACCCTCATCATCATCGTCATCATCATCCTCCACCTCGGGGTCAACCATGTCTACAACTGGAGCAACATCAGGAACCTCAACATCAGCCGCACCTGTGAACTGCCACACTCCTGTTTGGGGGTTCTTTGTCATCTTGCACTGCTCCAGTAGACGTTTTCCAAACTTATGATTATACCCTGTGGTCTTCTTCAAGGTCACATTACCCATGGGAACATCAAAATGCTCCAATATCCTCTGAACAAGACAAGCAAATGGAAGTGCACCCTTGTGTTTGGCCTTATACATCATCCAACAGATGTAGTGCCTCCAGTTCACCGAAGTACCATGTCGGATAGCCCACATGATGGGAATGTCATGCTCCAACACCCTGGAATGATTGAACGCTCGCGGAAACAAAATGTGGGTGATGACATAGTGTAGTATGCGGGACTCCACAATAAGCAACCCCACTGTATAGGCAATGTGTTGCCCACAGACTCTCCTCTGCTCCTGCACGGCATCACCGCGTGTATATCCTGGAAGTATGGTCCCGCTGTCTGCGTCATATTCCACAGTCTGCGCAGAATCAAAGTCATACCCCAGTAACTCCAACCATACTGGAGCCGTCATGATGATGTCCACCCCGCAGACCTTAGACCTCAGCTCACCCTGATGGTAGTTGAGATTATGGTAGAATGCCCGTACATGCAGCTCAGAATATGAACACGACAGTTCAGCCAAGGTCCTAAGATGTGATTCCTCCAACCACCTCACAATGTTAAAACCTTCTTGTTCAAAAAAGGCTGTATCAAGTGATTTGGCCCCACAAATCGGTCGATTAACAAAGTCACGGACAAAAGATTCATGAACCACCGGGTCATTCTCGAACAAGTATCCGAATGGGAGGTCGACAGCAGCGGGGTCTTCCTCTTGTGGCCATGACGAAGACGGACGGTCTTGTCGTAGCTTCTGTCGTCTCTCATTTCCAGTGCTAGACGATCTTCTACGGCCAGCCATGGGAACAACTGTACCTACAATGCAAGTGGAAACAAAAATCAATGAACAATAACAATATCAAAAAATTTAAAATTCAATATAAAAAACAAAACCTAATCCTAAAATAAAACAGAAATCAGAAACCCTATCCCTAACCCTAAAACAGAAACAGAAACCCTAACCCTAACCCTAACCCTAAAACAGAACACAAAAACCCATTCCTAACCCTAAACACTACAACCCAAACAAAACAGCAACGTAAACCCTAACCCTAACCCTAACCCTAACCCTAACATAACCCTAACCCTAAGCCTAAGGCACCACATCAACCCTAACCCTCACCCTCACAACAAACTTAGCAACCTACCCTTAACCTAAATCCACAAAACCGCAAACAGAAATCAAATGCATGGAGAAAACCAAAAAAAAAAACTAAACTTAAAACCAAATACAAGTCAGAATACATTACCTAAATGTCGATTTCGCAAGTGTGAACCAAGGAAGCTTCAATCGCACCTTCAAGGGTTGAGATTCGGACTTGGTTGGAGAGAGGGGACAGAATGCAGCGATTTAGTCGATTAGGGTTTCAAAATAACCCCCTTTGCGAAATGGGTTTTTTTTTTAAAAAACCTGATCTGCGACATTTAGTCGACTAAATAATGTGCTTAGTCGACTAAAAGTGCAAACATTTTAGTCGATTAAGGTGAGTTTTTAGTCGACTAAAATTCGCGTTTCATAATTTCTGAGTTTAGCCCATTTAGTCGATTAAAAGTGCAACTTAATCGACTAAATGAGGGCAGGATGATGGATAGTTCTGGAGGAGGGGTAAATTGGTTATTAATTATTTAATTAAGGGCAAAAGAGTCAAAAAGCCTAACTTTTGGCACGTTGCTTGATATACTTACTAGCGCATTTGAATGTGAAACTGTAAGCTACTCCGTAATTTCTTTGAGATGAAATTTAAGATTATTTTTATATAATATGGTATGTTGAAAGAATACATATATGGGGTTTGTATTTGTCATTTAACATGACACAACAAACTTTCTTACACACACAATATTATGTGAGGCGCACACTTTTTGAAGAAAAAAAAAAATTACGACACGCAAAACGAATCTCTATAACATTATAGAATCATTTTTTCTACAACATAACTCTTATAAAACCCCACATATATATTAAGTTTATATTTGAATATAATGTCAGAAAGATCATGTTTATGTTTATCTCTATCGCATTATTTAAAGCTTTCAATTAAACAATCACGCAAATCTGAATTTTATTTTACGTTTGCTGGTAGAAGTCTTCAATTATTGTCCTATTACATAGCTCGTCACAATCAAGTTGTCAGGTTGGGTACAGAAGCCCTCTTAATGAGAAATATTTTTTATACAACCATGATATATACAACCGGTCAATAAAAATCCGCTACATTTGTTGAAGTAGTTTTTAAAAAGAAGAAAAAAAAGTAATTTTAATATTTTACTTATGGATTATCTATTAAAATAGTTCTTTAAAAGATAAAAAAAATTAATATTTTATTTAAATAAAACCGATAGTACATAATATAAAGAGATCTATTAGTCTCATGTTGCATAAGATAATTATCTGATGCAACAAAGACAAGATAGTGAAGTTCATCATTTGTAAAAAAAAAAATTAAAAAAAAAAATAATGTGAACCTCACTACTTTATCTCTGTTGTATGAGATATAATTATCTCATGCAATATGAGATAATTATTTCCCTAATATAAATACCAGTTGCAGTCAGCGATCACAGTACAACAGTGGTACTGGAAGTGCTCTACTTTTGATGCTTCTAGTTGGTGGGTTACTTTCAGTCAAAGGCTACAACACCACAGAGCATGAAAGATGATACGAGTTAAAAACTTAACACACGCGGCACGCCTATATGCTACTGGCTACCCATTCTATGCATAATTGATTGCACATTGAGACGTGTCAATGTGGGTTTGAAAGCGTTTTCTTGGTTTTGATTAGGTTCTTAAAGCAGAACAATTTGTTTCCCTCACTTAATTCATTTATGGATATTATTAATATCATGTTACATAACCTAATAAAACTTTCCTACACACACAATTAAGAGGTAAGGTCCACATATTATTTTTTCTATTTCATCATTTTACTTTCTCTCTCTTCTTTATTGTGAGAGTAGGAAACTTTTCTTATATCCTACAACATTATACTCATAAAACCCTTCATTTATTTGTTGACTTGTTCATAAACCTGCTGAAGGTGTGGTGTGATTTTACAATTTTAGTCTCCACAATAAAGAACCGATCATGAATTTATCATTAGAAAAATTCCATCCAACTTATCATTAGAAACTTAGAACATTCAAATACTAAACTTCAATTATTTTTATCTTCCGTTCATTAACATTATGAAATGCATGTTTATGACTTTCAACTTAAATTACATATAATTTCATTGAAAGGAATCCTGAATCCTGAAACGGGAAAGAAGCACAACAGAGTGGAAAGAGAGGAGGAGTTTCAACATGTCAAAGTTAACATTATCATGAATCAACTATACAAGCAAGATTCGAAAGTGCATGTTCATGAGGCTGATTTAACTCCCCTCTTTAGTAACTCCTGCAAAGTGAAGACACATACTGAATAAATTTCATGGAAGATGACAACATTAATCATAGTCGTTCCTTTCATCTCAAAGGCATATTTATTGTTACCTGTTTAGTGGCAGCAACTGATATGCGCTCTTTCTCCTTCTTCTTGCGTCTGCATTCTCCACACCAGCTATAAAAACCTCTATGATATTTCTTCATCTCTCTAAATGCCGAACTGCAACAAAAAAGGTTGATGCATATGTAAATTGACCATGATTATGCTTATGATATAGGCATTGAGTTGGGACTCACATTTACGCGGGATTTTGAGAGATTCCCGGGAAACTGAATTTTTCTAAATTTTAAATTTTCAGATATTAACGTAAACTGAATGCAAAAATCATATTTTTGAAAATCGAGATTCCCGAACAAATAAAAATTTCTCCTGTACCAAACGCCTCACTGAGATTGCAGAAAACAAAAAGCCTCTTGCAAAATATTTGTATTTCGTTAAGTAATAACAAGAAAGTGATGCAAGTACCTTCTACACCAGAGAATTAAATTAATCCGATGACCAGATGTTGTAGGTCTAGCACCATGCCGGTGACGACCACAATGAAGAACTGCATGTCCTGGAACATGGGAGAAATCGAAGATCTCCTACACAGATTTGCTTGGAGTTAAAAAGAAAAACAAAAAATAGATGTCCACATGGAATTCATATACTAATCACATATGTTTGGTCAAAATATCATATTCTAATACTGCTATAATGCCATTCAATATTGAGTATGAATTATATTAAATGAACAGCTAAAAATTCAAATGTATTTGTCCATTCATGCTCCCACAACCCACTATTTTTTATTCTTGATCTCATTTTAGATTGTCTTAAGTCTCAGCTGTATGCAACAAACACTCGTTATATATTCAAGTTTTAAGTTGATTTTAATTTAAAATTATGAATATATTATCTTTTAATAAACACGTGGCAAGTGGGAAAACCATCCAGATCCCAGAACACTGAAAAGATATGAATCATCAAATGGTTGGCACTGTTATTTCCCCTAAGTTTGAAAAAGAATTTAAAGACATGCTGAACAGCCGGAGAATAATGTAGCTAAATATAAATTATTGAGCCTAAAGATAATCTTCCTATAACAGAAAGGTGGTATACATACCTCTGATTGGGTATCAGTATTTACATGTTCATCACATCGAACACCCCGGAAGAACAGTTCTCCGCCAGAAAATTGTTTTCCCAAGCAAATATTTAAGGTGATTTCAGAGTCATCCACATGGAAGCCTGCAAAAATATTAGTCTTCAGATTTCAACAAAAGCTTATAAATATAAAGGGTTGAGAGGGAGGAAAATAGAAGACAGGTTGCAAAGAAACTAAAGCAAACAAGACACATTTGTGTAAATAGAGTGATAAGAACCTTGAGATGCACAACCCCAAAAGCTAGCTAAAAGGGTGGGAGTGCCCAAGATCTTATAAACCCCACATTAGTTGCCCATACAACCATGTGGGGCTCCAAGTCCCATACTTGCAAATGGGTCCTAATATTTCACCACGCTTCGCAGATCAAGCCCGGGGTTCCAAGTCCAAGGGTCCAACCCTCGGGTTCCAGTTCCAGGTTCCAATTTGCGAAACATAGTGGGTGCTCTACTACCATTTAGTAAGAACTTTGGGGTGCAGCACACCAAAAACTAGCTCAAAGGGTGGGAGCGCCCAAGGCCTTATAAACCCCACATTAGTTGCCCATAAAATCAATGTGGGACTCCAAGTCCCATACCTTGCAAATGGGTCCTAACATTCCACAACGCTTCACAGCCCAAGCCCGGGGTTCCAAGTCCAAGAGGGCCCAACCCCCGAGTTCCAGTTCCAGGTTCCGATCTACGAAACATAGTGGGTGCTCTGAAACCATTTGATAAGAACCTTGAGGTGCACCACCCCAAAAACTAGCTCAAAAGGTAAGAGTACCCAAGGTCTTATAAATTCCACATTAGTTGCCCATACAACCAATGTGGGACTCCAAGTCCAATACCTTGCACATGAGTCCTAACATAGAGGAAATATGTAAGCAATACAAGCACGAACAGATCTAGTATAGAATTGAATCCATGCGAGAAAAATATCTAATTATCATGATTCACGAGGGATTAACGAGTAGGGCAACAAAAGTCAATATTTCGTTGCACATAAAAGAATAGACACATTCCAATTTAATAGCGGATGAGCCAAATCAACCAAAGTATCATGAAAGTTAGAGTGAACTTGAATTCACCAAGTCATCATAATGGACTATAAGTGAACTTCAGTTATCAAGGGGGATAATAAGATATCCTACTAAACAGAAATTGAAAAGACTAAAATGGCATATGAGGCAAAAAACTACAGCAAAACTGAACAATACCCGTATTTCAGACAATTATGAAAACCCTAATGCATTTTTATTTTCTTATCCCTTTGTTTTGTTCAAAAGATAAGAATCAAAATATACAGGATAACATGTAAATGTAAGTATCATAATGAGTATGACTAAGGTAAATTAATATAAAACCCTAAGTAGGTCTGCTCAAGACATTAAACTCCGTTAAGGTTCAAAATATTAATTACAGATTCCAGGTAATAGCAAAGTCACAAAATTAATGACAGAAGTTTGAAAAACCTACCAAGTTCCACATCCCTATTGATTCCATATTCAACAACAAAACCATGATGAGAGTCCAGCGTGGATCCACCAAGTTCAGTAAAGAAAACTACAAAAAAATTCAAAAGGTGAGTTCATGTCATTATATTTGTTTCTTTATCTCAGTCCTAAGTTTCTCCTATATTCTCATCAAGAAAAAGAAAAAAAAAATAACCTCGAGATATAGGACGTATGAAATCATTCATCAATCTGTCAAGCATGTTTTCCAGGCCAAAATCATCAAGAACAGCACCATATTGATTCATTGTATTAGGTCGCATGATTCTGAATTTGGTCTCATGGACCCATCTTTCAAAATGATCCACCTAAGCAATCAGAACCTGATAAGAAAACATAAAACACTACTATAGAACGGATAAAATGATATATACATGAAAAGTAATGGAAAGAAATGTGATACCTCAGATACCAACATTTCACAAAACTGTGGTTGAAGCATTTCAAACGTATAAATTCCTCTAGAGGGTTCAACCATTACACTTTTAAAACTCGCTTCTGTATTTTCTTTAATTGCTTTGAGAAATGAGGGCGCAAAAAAGTTTTCAGCATGCATAGCATATATCTCCTTGTGTAGCGGCTACAAACAAAAGTGAATAGTTGGTAAGATCAAGCATGATTGGTGCATATATGCTACAAGATGATCGTTCTCAGGTCATAAAATTCTAATATCAACATGTGCTGACTCCAAATTCTCATAGATAAGTATCAAATAAAAAATGCCTCCCCTCAAGATTCTACATAAAATGAAGCCATTGAAATGTTCGATTTACAAATGGACAAAGCTACCATTTTGAAGTTCATTAGAACTTACCGGATAATTCATTATGATCTTTTGCCTGTATTCCTTGTGCTTTTGAATCTGTTCCAATATAGAACAACAAAAACTCAAAAAGTGAACAACAAAACCAAGCCAAAGAGAAAATATCAGGAGAAAAAAAAAAAAAAAACCATCTCGTTGGTCATACTAAGAGAACCTCATTATCACAAATCGGCAAATATTGGGCTCATTTGTCATCACCTTTTTAGGTTAACAAGTAACTTTTTCTATACTGGCAACTTACAAATGTTGTGATAATCTGCTTTTTTTTTTAATATTTTTATTTAGAGAATAGAGGATTTTTTAAACTTAAAATCACTACTCACTATTCATAATTTCCTACATTCTAGGTTAAGCTTTACATATTGGAGTGATCAAAGGTGGCTTTCATCTAACTTTGAAAGAACAAGAGATCACTAAGAAGCTTGAAATTGGCACTTCTGAAGAATGCTCGTTCCACACATTCTAGGGTAACAAACTGACTCTTAAACATGCCTTATTTCTTGGCAGTTCACATGACATATAACGAAGTAACTTGAAAAGTGAATCCGAACATCAGAAATGGCTTTAGGAAAGGCAACCAATTGATATCATCATTAACAAAATTACATTTCCTACAACAAATGCAGACAGCAAATCCAGACCTTCCAGCCTCATGCAAAGGAATATTAAGCTTCCATAAAATCCATTAATATGCCTAGCAGATGTACCATTTCTAGAAAAGGCACAAGCAAGCACTTCCAACGAATAAAAGGCAAGTAAATTAAAGATAAGATTGGCATTATTCTAAGAACAAAGAAGACACGTCTAATGAAGTGAATGATTTGGAACTATGTCTTAATGAAAGACCAACTTGTTAAACAAATATCACCGTCACTGTAGGAATCTACTCAGCAGTCAAAAGTATAAGAGGATCCAAATTGTTAGCCGAAAAAGAGAGATGAAACAAGAAAAAAAAAAAAAAACCACCTTTCCCAATTCTCAAATAAAAAATGGTCAACATGTTTCCCCCCTAACTTCTCTCAAAATCTCTCAATAAATCAAGCAACAATGCAGGCAGCAACCAGCAAACAAAGTACAGCTAGAGCAACATTGCATTTCGCCATACAATCAATGCCCACGAACCTTACTAATTGAGGGCAATGTCAAAATCAATTTTTTAATCAGAAAATGAGAAAAAGGCAATGCTTCCAATCTTCAATACCCTTGTGGGCACCTGAAGTATCCCATTATTTTCAAGATAAAACAAAGTGAATAATAAAACCCCCAAAAGCTCCAAAATAGTATATATCATACACACCCGAATGCGTTCACTCTCAGGTAAATAACGGAACAGAATGGTGCTCATGTAACGAGCCTTAACGTCTCGTGACATGTTGAGCATGTGGTGAGGCATATACTGCTCCAGAGAGCTGAACACAAGAGGGTTGAACTCCAATTGAAGGTCTTCATAGTTGTCGGGTTTGTGGTCTTTTTTGGGGCTTCCACGGAGCCTGTTGCTGTTCGAACCATACAACGTTGTTGCCGCAACTACCTCTCCATTCGACGCGCGTGGCTGCTGATGCTGTTGTGTCCTCCGCTCCAACGAACCATTCTGGGACATGCTCGGTGTGAAATGAAAGACCACCCAAAAAAATAAAAAAATAAAAAATAGAGAAAGAATAGAAGAGAAGGGTTATGACAACATCGGAAAAAAGATTGAAACTTTGAAGAACAATGTTGAATTTGAACAAGGTGGCTGTATAGGGTTCAATATAGTTCAATTCATGTCTCTCTGGTTTGATTTCTTTTAAAGGATTTTCAACATCAAATTTTAATCTCATCAAAAGAAATTATATTATAATTTAATAATTGTGTATTACTTATAAGTTTAATTATGATGAGTGATGATGACAACTATTTCAAAAAGTTAGATGATAATATATTGTAAACCAAAATTTAAATCTTATTAACATTGATTAAAGATAAAGATTAAATAAAGAGTGCATGATCCTTATACGAAGAGGGGGTGTGGTTTGGAAGCCAGTATGCAAAGTGGTGTATTGTGATGTTTCTGGAATAAAGATAGTATATGCTTCTCCTCATTATGGACTTTGTCTTTGCCTTCTTTATACATCCAATGGATACAAATAAAATTGCATCCAAGTGATTATGGATTTTACTTTCTTTTTCCATTTATTTTATTAAAACATAACACTTTCTTTTGTAAATGAAAAGTCTATGAGAAGGGGAGTTTCATTTTTATATTTCATAAGTTTCAAGAAAGACTTAAACTGATGAATTAATTACCAAATTCAATACCTTTTATTTTTTTTGGTTAACGTATCTTCTCATATCAACCAATCAAAACCCCGACGTACTTTCTTTTGATTAATAGTGTATTAACTTTTAGATGTCTCAAAATAGCTTGAGAAAAGGTAAAATAATAACCATCGTTTTTATCTAATACAAAAGCTAAATCAAACATAATATATCCTGCTACACGATTATTTTAGGCCTGTTCTGGACGGGCCTCATCACTAAGGCCCATAATATATCTTGGAACTAGATGAAAGGTTTATAATTAATGAGTAGTGTTTGTATTAGAATATCAAATTAATTAAGAAATAAATTATATTTAAGAAACAGGATCTCATGCAGTTTTAAAATATTTTAGATATGGTTTACTACATGCAATAAAAAATTAATATCGTTGCTTATAGCCCAGCTCTACCAAATGATATGGAGTGCATGGACTTAGTTAGCCACGTTTCAATGCTTAGAGAGTACATTTCGGATGAATCTCTTATGTTCTGCTAATATAAAATGCAAATTGGAACAAAACTTGAGGAAAGGGGACTGACTATCCAATTGCTATTTAAGACAAACAAGACAAAGAATTAGGGTATAAGACCATTTCATCCATGAAAGTATTGCTGAAACATAATAAGAATGAAGAAGCCACTTGCCACTTGGGGTTTCAAATCAACCTTATCAACTACGGAATATGAGAGAGGAAAACACTATTGTACTTAGCTGATACATTTGTTGCTAAATAGACAGAACCAACCATCAGCATCACTTTGATGGTTTCTGTTAGTTATACTATTCCAAACAAGCATATATAAAACTTGACTAAAAAAAAATTGGGACATTGACCATATTGTCTTTTTTTTAAATATAATATATCTAAATGTTATTGAGTTAAAAAAAAATTTCAAACTGTCACGACACCATAGTCGCTAAGGTAATCAGCTACTATGGACGGGACACGTGTCACTTCCCCAGCGGCTAAAAGGTTTGGTTGCACCAAAGTAGCTGACTACCTCAGCGACTTTGAATTGAATTAGTTGCGTGTCCAGCCACTTGGGACGTGACACGTGTCCAGTCCATAGTAACATACTATCTCAGTGACTACGGTGTTATGGCAATTTGAAAAAAAAAAAATTGACTCTGTAACATTCAAATATATTATATTCAAAAAGGGATAATATCGACAAGTATGTTTAACAAATTAATAAAGGGTAATAGTTTTCTCGTAGAAGAAAACTATTATCTCCAACAGATTTATTTGTACAAGTGGAGTCCACTTTCAAAAAATAAAAAATAAAATAAGACATACCTTAAATTTATGTGTAAGAAATAAAAAAAAAATTTATATAACATGAGAATAATAAAGTTCATAAATAAAATAGTTATGTTACATCAAAACACAAGGTACTCACTTTTACTGTATTTATTTAAAGAATAATTCTTTTTGAAGTTCATCATTTTTTATTAAATAAACAAAGGGAAAAAGGATCTAATGTTACTTTAAATAACTTTATCTAATGTTCATCAAAACAATTTGGGATTAAAAAATTAAAAAATTAATATTCCAAAAAAAAATTAAAAAATTAGAATGAAAAAAATTATTATAATCATGAAATAAATTAAAATTATAAAATACCATAATTTTCGCCTCAAAACAATGTGATTTCGATGAACATTAAATAAAGTTATCTAAACTAACATTTAGAAAAAACAAACTCATAAACAAATCAGCGATAATGTAGATGCTGTGGAATATTCTTACTTAGATTCCTTTAACAGCGTATAAGTGTAAATAGGGTGAACTCCGTAACGTAATTTAAAAAATTATTGATATCATGATTGCGTATGCTGATATACAAATCGCACAGTTAAAAATTTAAAATTCTAAAGTTTTAAATAAGTTATCGGTGGAGAAGATTTTTTTAACCATAATATTAATAATAATTGAGGAAGTTAGCCTCACGTGGTGAAGAAAAAATCAAAATATTAAATGAAGTATTAGAAATTAGCATGATTCGTTCGGTTGATAAAGATGAAAATATTATATTTATAAAACTTATTTTTTATTGTAAAAAAAACTGTCAGACAAATTTGTTTTGTGGAATAATATTCTTTTAAAATATTATTCCGTTAATTCAATATAAAATAAATCAAAATCCTAATTGATACTAATTCAACATACAATCTTTTTAAAAACAAATATATTCGAAAAGAATTAATTTTAACCGTGAGATATCGCCATCATCGAATAAGATAACTTTTGTTTATTTGAAAATAAAAAATAAAAAAAAAAAGTGGTTTGGTGATGGGAGTTTGGTATTGCCGCATGACGGCTGTCTTTATTACCTACCGAGGACGGAGTGGCCGAGATATATACAAAGAGAGTGTGTGTGTTAGCAATAGCAAACCTTGTTTTTCTCTATAAACCCATACAACATCAACATATACACTCACATATCACAGTTTCATTAAACACATCAACAACAACAACAACAACATTGTACTATTACAAACTCTTCTCTTCTCTTGTATTCACAAACTCAATGGCGTGTTCAAGCTTCGCCAAGCTCAACTCTTTGTCTTCCCAGTGGATCGGCAACAACTCCTTCTCTTCTCGCCGTGGATCTTCCCCTCTCATCGCCACTCGCCGAGTTTCCCTTCCGATCCGCGCCGCTTCTTACGCCGACGAACTTGTCCAAACCGCCGTTAGTCCCCTTTTGCATACTCTGTTATCTTTCTGTTTTTTTTTTTTCTTCTTTCGATCATAACACTTAATTTGATCCTGCCCTTGTTTAATTCTGTTAAATTCCAACGTATTCGTGCTAGAAAGTTTTTAACTTTGCTTTTGTTGGATACACTATATGTGCCTTTGGTTTTGGTTGTTGATTTACATATTTGGTTAACCACCTACCACTTTTCATTTTGTTCATCAATTTACTATGAGATTTCCTTGAATTTTGCATTGTTTGACTTTTTACTGGTTCTTTAGGATGACGAGATTTTATCTTGGAGGATGCTTTGAGTTGTTGTTGTTGTTCTGTGTTGATCTATTCTAGTTTAGTTATCAAGATAACTTTTTCTTCTTTTGACAAAAAGAGAAGCTTGAATACCGGTAATTTAATTTGATTTGTTTCTTGGTTGTATAGAAAACTATTGCATCTCCTGGTCGTGGCATTCTTGCAATTGATGAGTCAAATGCAACTTGTGGAAAGAGGTTAGCATCCATTGGATTGGATAATACTGAGGTCAATCGCCAGGCCTACAGGCAACTTCTGCTGACAACACCTGGCCTTGGTGAATACATTTCTGGTTCCATTCTTTTTGAAGAAACCCTTTATCAGTCAACAGCAGATGGAAAGAAGTTTGTGGACTGCCTCCGTGAGGAGAAGATTGTACCTGGCATCAAAGTTGATAAGGTCTCTTGTTTGTTTGTTTGTGATCTCTATCCTTGCTATCCTGTCTCGCTAATTATAAATTTGCTCGGTAGTTATTTTTTTAGTTTTTTCTTATTAGGGTTTGGTCCCTTTGCCTGGTTCAAACAATGAATCTTGGTGCCAAGGGTTAGATGGATTGGCTTCTAGATCTGCTGAATACTACAAGCAGGGTGCTCGGTTTGCCAAGTGGTAAGTCATTCTTCATTTCTTCTTTATGAAACTTTCTTGTTCATAGGATGCATTGAAATTGAAATTGAAATTGAATTGAGATGGTGGTTTGCTTTTGTAATATACAGGCGGACAGTTGTTAGCATTCCATGTGGTCCTTCTGCATTAGCTGTTAAGGAAGCAGCATGGGGACTTGCACGTTATGCTGCTATCTCTCAGGTATTTTTTCACCCATGAATCTTTGTTTGTTGAAATGAACTCATTCTTAGAGGAATTGATGTGATTTCATAGTTCATCCTTTGGTCCCCTTCACCATACCCTTCTGAAAAGGGTGGTTCTTTCATTTGAAGGGAGTGAAAGTTGGTTATCAGTTTAGTTTGGTCTATGTGACAACTTTAGCAGATATTTTAACAGTCAACTTGTGCACAGGTTGTGTCAATTTTTTTTGAATGGAAACCATATAATTTTTGCTATGTAATGAGCTCTTGTGGCTTGATGCTTGATGTCAGTGTACATAATAAAACACTTGTGTATTGCTTATCTCAAGCAAGGTTTTTCCGCACACTGCACTCGTCCTCCAGCACTGTAACCTCATTCGGTTAATCTGATTGGAAATAGATATAGTACATATGGTACTTTTTGTTTACCTTCATTTTTTAAAAAAGAAGTAAAAGACTACATTTGGTTTTCAGTTTATTTGACCTTTTTAGATTTAATGGACGCCATTTCTTATATTCCATTGCAGGACAACGGTCTTGTTCCAATTGTAGAGCCTGAGATTCTTCTTGATGGGGACCACCCAATTGAGAGGACACTGGAAGTGGCCGAGAAGGTCTGGGCAGAAGTCTTCTTCTATTTGGCTGAAAACAATGTCATTTTTGAGGGAATTTTACTCAAACCCAGCATGGTTACACCTGGAGCTGAACACAAGGAAAAGGCTTCTCCAGAAACCATTGCCAAATATACTCTAACCATGCTTAGAAGAAGAGTTCCTCCTGCAGTCCCAGGAATCATGGTACACTTACTGCTCCTTTTTGTTTTCTCTTCACATTAATTGATTTGTGATATATCATATCTCCCCTGTACAAACTGTTTCTTGATTGTAGCTAATTTGGACGGATGCATGGCAAGCACATCATGATGATACTAATTTTAATGAATTTTTCTTTGAAGATTGCATTCTTAAGTTCAACTAAATTTAACTGGGAACTATGTTCTGTTTGTGTGCTCAGTTTTTGTCAGGTGGACAATCTGAAGTGGAAGCAACACTAAATCTTAATGCAATGAACAAAAGTCCCAACCCATGGCATGTTTCTTTCTCGTATGCACGAGCTCTGCAGAACACTGTGCTTAAGACGTGGCAAGGACGCCCGGAGAATGCAGAAGCTGCTCAGAAAGCTCTTTTGGTGCGTGCTAAAGCAAACTCCTTGGCTCAACTTGGAAGGTATTCTGCCGAGGGTGAAAGTGAGGAAGCCAATAAGGGAATGTTTGTCAAGGGCTATACCTACTAAAAGTTTAGGTGTTTTCGTGCCTTTGTTTTGAACTATTTATCATTCCTTAGTAGCAGTGAATTCTGAGGAGACTTAGATGTTTGTACTTTTTTTCACCCCTAACTTCTAGCAAATGAGTTTGAATAAAGTGAGCTATAAAAGAAAGCTTTTCTTGGTGCAGTCGAGGTTGGGGATTAGTAAAAGTCCACAAGGGAAAGAACATGAGAAAAACAATATTTACTTTGTTATTGGTTATTTGTGCTGTTCAAAGATTTTGCTCTTTGTAGTCCCGTTTGTGATGGGGAACCTCATATTGGCTTCTTCTTTTTTTTGGTAAACAACATATTGGCTTATGTAATCGATTGTTCTGTGAGTGATATATTTATGGGTTATATTATTCTTATGTAATAGGAGATATATTATCTGATGTTGTAGATTTAATCATGTGGATTCACTATTTATTAAAAAAGAGACACAAAAATTGATGGGTCCGTAAGAAGTTATATTATCTTATATAACAATAGAGTAATTGAAAAGTGATAAAAATAATAACCCGACTCTTTTGGTGAAAGACTTTTTTGAATGTATAGTTAATGATCATTGTTTCTGCACGTACGGTGATATTTTAACAATCCAAAGGGATAATGCCGGTCTTTACAAGCTTTCTAATTTGAAATAGAAAATGCTTTTTTTCCTAAGCAAATATTAGCTATAGCTGCTTTGAATTTAAAAAAAAAAAAAAAAACAATCTAAATCTGATTCTGATTACAAGTTGCGTTCAATGAAAAATAAACTAATTTAAAAACGTACTTTCTCCATTTGTGGGGCAGATAATCGTAAGTACTACATAAACAGATGAAATTGTACCATTGTACGAGCCATGTAAAAGCGGCCTTTTAGTCTGTTGGTGGAAGAAACAGATGGAAGCAATAAAGAAAGTCTGAAAAGCCAATGAATCTTAATAATTTTTTTCCTGTTATATTGCATTACTCAAAGCTAAGTGTAACTGAAACTGTAATTTGTATAAGTTTGATCACACTCAAGTTGGCAATGGAATCGCGTCCCTTGTACGTATTGAGACAACGGGCAGAATGTGATCAATTCAAACTTTCCTACATTTTCTCTTTTCAAATTTTTATGATGCTAAACAACCGTTAACAATTTTCTCTTTCACCTACCATATATCCAAAACTAGTTACTTTCATTTTCAATCTCATTTTGCTCACAAAAACAAAAGAAAAGCCTATGAGGTTCTGCATATGTAGGATTTCATGATATCAGAATTAATACTGTACAAAGAATTAATGGGATAAGATACCGGAACTCAAGTATGGCATCAATTCCCGCTAAATGTGCACATCCCTTCAATAATGAATGCATGCTATGAACTACATTCTCCTGTTGTAAGATGACCCTACCACTAACCATCTATTTTCTCGCTGAAGATACAAAGCATCAAATTGGACAGTTAATATCCTCAAGCTTTGATTGGCAATTTCTTGCTTCATGTTATTTTGCTTCAATCAACAATTAGTATCTTCCAATTTCAAAATTGAATCTCTTTGATCTTGGATACGGGCCTGGCTGTTTTCAAGAACAAATTGATTAAGAGATCCAGGACCATACAGTAACAATGCCGCCGCCGCCAAACCTTGTAATAATAAGAGTGCAGAAAAATATGCTGCAGCTGAGGCGCTGCAATGGCTGATGGGTAAAAAGCAGACATGCAGTGATTATATCAACCACATGTCGACGTTGGTAAAGAAAAGTAAAAGGATCACAATTAAGGAGCTTAATGCCAAGGTTAATCTACTAGTCCTAAATGCTGTGGTTCCTACTCCCCTCTAGAATATAGAATTATCACCAAGAGGAGTACATCAACTACAACATTGAGGTCAAGTACATCAACCTTGAGCTCCTTCACCTTGGCATTACGCTCATCATAGTTGCCTGCTTAATTGTGATCCTTCTTACTTTTCTTTAGCAAAATTGACATGTGGTTGATATAATCACTGCCTGTCTGCCTTCCATCTATCAGCCATTGCAGCGCCTCAGCTGCAGCATCTTTTTCAGCACTCTTCTTATTGTTACAAGGTTGGCCCATTATTTGCATTCCGTTGAACTCGACTGTAGCCCGAAACTGATTGTTCTTCAATTGTTTAGTCTTGTAGACGGGTGCAGCATATCCTGCTCTTGTTAGCAAGGTTTGGAGCTGACTTTTAGAATTGTCACCCCCAGGTCCACTCTCAGTCCTTGAAACCAATGGTGGATGTGAAGCCACAATAGATTGCTTTGACGGTTTAAAGACCTGGCGACCAAATACAAATCTTCCTTCACATTTGTCGTTTGAAATCAGCAACCGTACCGCAGATAGGAGATCATGATACAAGTGTATGCTCATTCTTGGAAAAAGAAGCTGCTAAGTACAACAGTGTAAATTAAAAATTAACTGTTGATGTCATCAATGCAGGTTGCCCCAGAGAAAAAGCACTTGAACAAAATGCTACTTCCATTTGCATTAAGAAATTACGTTCTAGTTTTCGTTTTCAATATTCAAATATCAAGGGGAAGCTGGTAAGAGCATGAAATTAATTTGCACGTACTTTGCTCTGAATGAAGTCGTCAAGTTCTCTCCTTATACTCAGGTACAAGTCAGCAACAGCAGCTTCCATGAAAAACTCCAGATATCCTCCTAACATTTTTAAGTGATCATCCTGATAGAAAAGGATCAAATTCAAGGAAAACATACAACTAAAACATAGACAGCAATTTGAAACTGTAACGTCTAATAGAATATAGAATAAACAAGAACCAATAAAACAGTACATATCACTTACAGCATCTCCTTTCGATAAGCTTCCTCCAAACAAAAGCACCACCGAATCAGACACTGCTGTTGAGTCACGGAGAAAAACTGAGTTCACTTTTATCTTCTCATTAAAAACAAACCATGGATATGGAATTTTAGTTTCCCGAGCATTCACCGAGTTCTAGGCAAATGGAATAAACATGCAAAGAGAAAGCAACAAATCACAAGACAGAATATAAACCTGATAACAAGTATTTAAAGAATTTTACGTCTATCAGCAAATTATAATGATTTGAAAGACTAACCGAATATAGGAGCACCTGACCATCCTCCATTGTTTTCAGAGAGAATGACTTCTCATTATGCTGCAAATGAAATTACACCTTATTTTATATTCCCAAAACATAAGAGTATACTAAATATACAATATTAACACATTGTACAGCTCCAAGAAGTAAACAATCTTTTTAGGACAGTGACCAAGACTGAATTTCAGGATGGGCATAAGTATGAGAATTTGATGACCAAAAGTTGTTTGAATAATGATAGATTTGTAACAAAACGATTGAGTTAAATATAATAACTCGAATATAAGATATTGTCAGTATATTATAACTTACACTAACGGAAATACTAATTATATTTTAATTCTTTCTCTTCATATATAACTCAGAAAATTTATAAAAATAAAGAATGTACAATACAATTTTTGTACAAGGAAACTATTTTACAGTAATGCTAGAGTAAAAACTAGAGTAAAGTCCCTTTTGGGTCCCTAACAAAAAACACGGTCCTCACTTTAGTCCCTTATAAAAAAAAATTAGTCGCATGGTCCCTATGAAATTCAAAGTGGACCCATTTAAGTCATTTTGAGGGACTAATATGGATCTTTTTTGAATTTGTGAGGAACCACGATTTCAACTAAATGAGTCCACTTTTAATTTCTTAGGGACCTTGGGACTAATTTTTTTTTTGTAAGAGACTAATGTGGGAACCGTGCTTTTTTGTTAGGGACCCAAAAAGGGGCTTTACTCTAAAAACTATAAACTCACAAAAAACAACAATTAGACTCATCAAGCTATTCAATAATTAACTGTCCTTTGAATCAATGACTTGCAGAGCTTAGTTGTGATTTCTTTTGTGTGTATGGTTGTGTATTAGCAGCTGTTACGACTCATGTTATACCTCAGACACCTGGCAGTTAGGCAATTAGTAGTTGTGGACTATTCTTTCTGTCAAGGGCTTTAATTACAGCTATGGGTAGTTAGTAACACCATGTTAGGAAGATAGACAGTTAGATGTATAAGAGGAATTCCCAGAATGTGTATAAAAGGGGCATAGTTCCCATTGTTAGGCACTTTTGGCTGAGTTAGTGATTTACTAAGCAGTTTCTCAGTGTGAAGGGAATTCTCCCTTGTGAAGAGCATAGCTCTTGTATTTCTTTTTTCTTAATCAATAAAGTTTTCCCTTTTCATCTTCAATCTTTCCCCTGCTCCTCATTCCATTTGCATTTTCCAAATCCAGAGCTGTAACAGCATCACTCCTTTTTATACGGTAAAAGAGGGAGAAATAGAAAAGGAAAATTGGGATTTAACAAAGAGAAAATTATTGAGGAAGGGAATATTAGGGAGAAGATCTTGTGAACATGTTAAAATGAGATGTAATCTTAAAAGTTAAAAGACAAGGTGCGGAGGGGTATGTACCCCTCTTGGTCCCAACCTCCATCCACCAATGATTAGAGGGGACAGGCTTCTAAATTAACATATTATGTTTGTCATACAAAAATACATACCACAACAGAACAAATTCCAGGATATAGACCATAGCAAATAACTGCCCGGATAAGATTCACATCATAGCTCCATGCATTGCAGCTGGCTGTGTTGCTATCAACTAATCCAATATCCTTGAGCAGGCATATGAACTCCCCCCGAAGAGCATCAATAGCTTTCATGGATTGCACAGAAAGAAAATTTTTCCAGCAGTATTCGTATCCACCCAGATCTATTTCAGCCTCTTTCCAACCCTCATAAGCCCTTACAAGTGCAAGGTGGTCACTGTATGCACCGGAGAATCGAGATTTTGCTGCATCTGCAAGCTACAATGAAGAACGTTGAACCATCAAATAATGAAATCCAGTTCAAGACAAGGCCATCACGGATCAAGTTGCAAAATAAATAGGCCATCATACATTTTCCTTTCATGAAAGACACCACATCCATTAAAAACTTAAAATATATTTAATTAACTGAAATAGTACTTATTCTAAGTAGCTCTTACATTGAGAAAAATGTCAGACAGGCAACACAACATAATTCTGGTAACTTATTCTTTATTTTTATTTTTTTTAAAATGCAGTTCAAAATTCCTTCTGAGCAATTGCAAAATGCATTCGCTAATTCTGTTCTGGATAGAAAAATGTGTTTCTTAATTCTGTTCTGTTAGAAAAGATACTTCTCTAACAGAAAACAACAGAGTGAAAGAAAAAGAGAGGGAAAAAAATAGTATAATAAACCCAAGGCAACAAAATTATGTGTTATATATATATATATATATATATATATAAGGTCAGGATCATTTTACACCGGTGTAAGTTACACTCTCAATCTTGTCCGTTGATCCCACATATATCTAAGGGCTCTAATTTTTTAGTAATGTGAACCATTGGATACAAGTGGATCAATGGTCAAGATTGAATGTAAGACTTCTAACTCTTACATCGGTGTAAGAATATCTTGCCCCATATATATATATATATATATATATATATATATATATATATATATATAGAGATGTATTTCCCAGATATCATCACCATCATTTGGATCCATAGTAATACAGAGATAGATGTAAATTAACTTTTATCAACTGAGCATTAGATTAAGACTTTAACGTAAATACACAACAGATTGTCAGAGATCTTCTTGATCCCTTGTTCAACATCGGCAAATTTGACTTACTGCCCTTCATATGGGACTTACTGCAACAGCTGAACAAGTTCTCAAGACTTTCATTTCTCATCCTACAATCATACATGCTTCTAACACATGATAAAATGTTAACATAAGGCTCAGATAAATAACAGATAATTTAAATCTATCCATATATTCCTACTTCCCCATCAGGCTTTGATACCAGTGGGTTCCGGAAGTGTGAGGAGGGAAATGAAGTAAACTAGAGCAGAAATGGAAAGCAGGAAAGTAGACGGACTACTATATGAAATAAATGACTGAAATTAAAATGCAGAAATTAAAAACATAAAATAAATTTAAGGTGAACGCTGGGGTAATTCCACTAGCGTGAGGGGATGAGAAGAGAAGAATTGATTTTACATCAGCAGATATAAAAACATATTTTATTCAAACATAAGGAAATATAACGATTACAGATACAGATTGAAAGAGAAAACAGAGAAGAAGAGAAAACTCAGAAGTACCTCGCAGTCTCTCTCTCTAGACTATCTCTCTAAACTCGGCTAATGAAAGGATGCCTTCAACATACTGAAGCAACCCTTTAAATAGATTGAAAAAATCACTATTGCTACAGTACAAGTTACATGACCGGTACTGTTTGAACAGTGTAGGTTAAGTGAACAGTAACTGACTCGTGATGCTACAGTTTCTGCCGACACTTTGATTACGTCACTGTATGCGTCACCTTCTGCTGACATCATGCTCATGTCATTTTGCCATCAGCGTCACTACAGTGGTTTTCTTCAACAGTCTTCTGCTAAGTTGATTCCAAAACAATCATCCTCATTTTGGTAGAAGTCTTCTGCTGAAGAAGAGATAGAAGGAGATGAAACCTGTCTTCTGTTTAGAACTTTCAGCTTCTTCTTGGAGTAATTGAAGAATACCTTGCAAATTCTTTGCAAAATTTTCTTTGCTGGTTGATGCTGCTAATGCTGCTGTGATTTGAGCCTTTTGATTCAAGAAAAGGGAGGTTTCTGGATCAGCTGGCTTGATGTTTTTTGGATGTTTTTTAAACCAGAGCTTGACATTTTCTGGGTAAGCTCTTGAAGCATCAAATTCTATCCACCATTTAACAAAAGCTTGTCTCCTGAGTAATGGTAGTCTGATGCCTGTTTTCTCGCCGTAATTGTACTGCCATGAAAATATCCATGCCAGAGAGAACTTTGAGAAAAAATGCAGATCTATTGGAAAGGGATCTGCTAGATTGTCGAATTTTTTGGAAAAGATTGTCATTCCTTCAAAGACTTGTGGAGGAAGGATATCAAGGATTGGTCCAAAATAATCCCACCATTTATTAAACCATTGCGGGAAATTATATTGGATATTTTGCTTAAAGTAAATTAACCATGAATGTTTGTTTTCTTTATTTTGCATGAAGAAGACATTGGTCCAGGCTAATTCATAGTCCCAATAATTATATCCAATTGGATCATAAGGCTGGGAAAATTTGGTTATTTTATTTGGATTTCCATATTCTGCTGGGGTGATTACCTTGAGAATCTGGATGGTTGAATGAGTAATAAACTCAGGGTCTTTTGGACTCTTATAGTGTTTGATGGAAATAGAGTTTGAATCAAGTAGAATAAACTCATAAAAATTTTGGGATTTAGTTGGAGAATGTGGTTTGAAATGAAATTGTCGTCCTTTGAAGTCTTTGGGGAAGATCTTCACAGGAACCTTGGTTGGTTTATTATCCCAGTAGGATGGTTCCATTTGGATTACGTCTAGAAACTTGTTCTTTGAGACGTATGGTGTTTGAGGTTTTGGTTTCTGGGTAGAAATAGGTTTGGGTTGGATTTCTAGGGCCCTGTTTGGACGGTTAGAGATCTGCTTGGTTTTTAGGTTATCAATCAAAACAGAAAGACTTTCTTCCTGTTCATCTTCTGAAGCTATTTCAGCCCAGGTTTTCTTTGGTAGATGGGTCAAACCTTGGTCTTGGAAGGCTTGAAGTGTTTGGATTGGCATTGCATAGTCTGCTTTGGATTGTTTAGAAGAGGAAGTATCCTCAACTCTTTGGGTAGATGACCCAGTTTGGGGTTGGGTAGATGACCCAGATTGTTGTTGGGCTGGAGACCCAGTTTTTTCTAATTTTTTAGCTAACCCAGCCAGGATTAGCTTTCCTTTCCTCTCTTTAGAAGAGGTTGATTTTACCGATTTCGGCATGACAGGACACTGTTTATCTTCCCTGCAGAAATTCACGAGTGAGATAATCAGGGAGAGAGTTTGAGGTGCCTTTGAGATATTCAATTTCAAAATCAAAAACACTTAAGATTGCTTGCCATCTAGCAAAAATTTGTTTAGATGCTAGATTCTTTACGTCCTTTTGTAAAATGTCTTTTGCAGATTTGCAATCAACACGGATTAAAAACTTTTGATTTAATAAATCAGATTGAAATTTTGAAATACATAAAACAATTGCTAAAACTTCTTTTTTGACAGTGGAATACTTTTGCTGTGCTGAATTCCAATGTTTTGAAGTGTATGCAATGATATGCTCTTTGTCTGAGACTCTCTGTTTAAGAATGCCACCATAACCTATGTCAGAGGCATCAGTTTCAACAATTTTGAAAGCCTGAGGATTGGGAAGATAAAGACAAGGAAGTTCCTTTACCTTAGCTTTGACCTGTTTGACTACGTCAGTATGAACATCAGTCCAGGGAGGAGGGTCTTTCTTAAGACGATTATGGAGAGGCTTGATTAGATTATTAAGCTGAGGAAAGAAGTCAGCTACATAATTTAAACAACCAAGAAATCTTTGTAATTGAGTTTTATCAATAATTTGATTGGGAAATTTGTCAGCAAATTCAATAGCTCTACAAATTGGAGTAATAGTCCCTTGATAAATAGTATGACCGAGGAACCTGATTTTTGTTTGAAAAAGATTGATCTTTGATTTAGAAAGAGCTAAACCACTTTTCTTAATTACATCTACAAAAATATGAAGATGTTTAAAATGTTGATCAATAGATTGAGAAAAGACAAGAACATCATCAATGTAGACGATAGTGAAAGTTGAGTATGGATTGAAGATATCATTCATGATTCTCTGAAATTCAGAGGGAGCATTCTTCAGTCCAAAAGGCATTACCTTCCATTCGTATTGACCAAATGGAACAGTAAAAGCTGTCTTGTAACATTCATTGTCATTGAGCTGGATTTGCCAAAACCCAGATTTCATGTCAAATTTAGAAAAGATTTTTGCTGAATACAAACGATTGAGAAGATCTTTCTTATTTGGAATCGGATACCGAATCCATTGAAGAGCTTGATTAAGAGGTTTGTAATTGGTAACTAACCGTGGAGTTCCACGCTCAATTTCAGATTGCTTATTGACATAGAAGGCAGAACAAGACCAAGGACTCTTGCTTTTCCTGATGAGACCTTTAGCAAGGAGATCAGCAATTTCTTTTTGACAAAAGACAAGAAGTTCACCACTCATTTGAATTGGACGAGCTTTGGTTGGGATTTGCCTTTCATTAAAATCCTTTTCATAGGGAAGATCTACGATATGTTTTTTCCTTTGCCAAAAAGCATTCGGAAGATCAGAACAGATTGTATTTTGGATTTGTTCAAGCAAAACTTTGATCTTTTGTTGAACTTCAGGCTGCTTTAACTGATTTTCAATATTCTTAAAAGAAATTTCTTCTTTAAGGAAATTGATTTGTTTTTGTTTGTAATGGATAAAATTCAAATCTCTTATGATGGGTTTCTTAAGAAATTTAAAAACAATTGGTTTGTCCAAATGATAAGTAATTATACCCTCATCTGTGATAGTTAGAGGAAAAAGAGATTTGATGAACGGAGTTCCAAGAATAACTCCATTTTTGAGGTTTTTAACAAGGAGAAACGGTGTTTCAACTTTTAAATTATCATTTTCAATGATTGCTTTAGGAAGTTTATAATTAACCTGAAGTTTTGAACCACTAGCAGTACTAAGCCGTTCAGAAGTCTTTTCAAAATATTTAGTAGGAATTAGACCTTCTTGAATGCAGTTTGAATCTGCCCCTGTGTCAAACAGAGCTTCAATTTCAAGGTCAAAGTTACCTACATTGAGTTTGATTGGGATATAGAATTTTTGAATTGTTAATTGATTAATTAATCCTAAAAATTCTTCGTCTTTAAGATTTTTATCTTCATCTGGTTTAGACAGAGTATTTTCCATACTCGTTCCTGTTGATTCTTCATTTTGTAATTGAAGAAGGATGTTCTGATGAGTTTGTTGTTGTTCTTTGATTTGTTTAACTTCAGTTTTGAGAATATTGATCTCATACTGAAGATCTTGGACAGTTATAGGTTTGACAGTAATACTCTTTTCTAGTTTTTTAAGAGTATCTTTAAGATTAAACTTATTAGGAACCAACAACTCTTTAGATTTAGAAGAACTGGTTTCCAAGGATGATTTTAATTTTGCTAAGTAAGCTTTCTTTTCATGGGGATCACTGATTGAATCTATGACTTCGAACAAAAGATCTTGTTCTTTAGTCAGGACATTAATTTCTTGCGAGGATTGTGAGTCCTCACTAGAAGATAAATCATCTTCATGAATTTGATTTAAGTCTTCTGAGGATTCTTTTCCAGATTCTTCATCAGAGGATTGGATTAGAAGATTATTGATTTGTTCTTCAATAGATGGATCAAGGTTTAGGTTATTTAGTTTTTTCTTAAGCCTACAATATTTACTAATATGTCCAGGTTTACCACAGCTGTAGCAAATAGTTGGCTTAATTGGTTTGGATGTATTTTGTGATTTATTTGTTTCAGTATTTGGCTTAGGATTTTCATTTTTAAACCTTTTATTGTAATTGGGTTTCTTACGAAAATTCCTAAAAGTTTTAACCTGTTTTTGTTCCTGTTTTTTATGTTTTTTAGGTTTTGTAGTACAAGGCAGACCAAATTGTTCACAAAATGATCCTAGATCTTTACGATTTTGAGTCTTTTCTTTTGCAAGTTGACGTTGGATTTTATCATCTTGACAGATTTTTAAAGCTACCTTTTGGATATAAGCAACTAATTGTCCATAACTTAATTGCTCATAAGGGATATCTCCAGTTAGAGATTGATGACGGATTTTATCCCTAACTTTGTCTCCTAAAGATTTTGGAAGACCAGCTAAGAATTTTTCTTTCCAGAAAGGTTGTTGACTATCATCTCGAGTGTAAACCCTAGTTAGGAAGGTATCTTTATACCAGCGAAAGTCACCTAAGGTTCTACATTTAAGATTGGATAGGAGTTCAGCAGAACGATCTTTCCATAAGGATGGATCACCAATGAAATGTTGGATAATGGTGAAGATTAATTGATTAACAGCATCTGGAATATTTCCATCAGAGACTATAGGAATGCCATCAGGATCAACTTTAATGGCATTAAGAACATAATTTTTTTCATCTTCAGAAAGATAATTATCCCACCAACCTTTGAGTTGACCAGAGAAGCCAGAGACAATAATATTGACTATAATTGCTTCAGAACAATTATGAGAAGTTTGATAGGCAGTTGCAACCATAGTCATATGGTGCATTATATTGAGTATGTTATACTCTGATTGACCATCTATGTTCCATTCATAGACGTTGTTACCATTAAAACTTTTGAAACTTGTATTCTTTTCTTCAAGTAGAAGATCAGGAGCAGTTGCTTTTTGGTAATAAAGTTTGGAAGGGTTTCTCCAATTATTAATACCAGTTATAGGATTAATTTTAATTTCAGATTTGTTATCTGACTCAGGAGATTCATCATAATGATTCAGAGTATTGATAGTTTTTGACCGAGTGTTATGTTTATGAGACTGTTGAGTCTCTTGATCAGAATGGTTAATGTACTTAACTTCTCATCAATTTTTTTAAGAAATTCATCCTGAGACTGAGATTGAGCAGGTTTTAACTTTGCAAACTCTTTTCTAAGTTGATCATTCATTTTGAAAGGTTTGAACAAAGGTTTTTCTAAGATTTTAGAAGAAGATGCAGAGGATGAAGGTTCAATAGTTTTGTTAAGTTTTTCACCCAAAATTTGAAGATATTTGTTGGTGTAATTAGATTGTTCAATAAGATTTTTAAAATTCATTGGAGAGATTTGTTCATTTTCATCTTTTAATTTAAAAGGTGAAGCAAGAACAAACCTGCTTTTGTTATCACAAACTTTTGGGAGATAGAAAGAAGTTGTGGGAGGAAATTCAGACTTAATAACTTCTCCTTCTTTCAGGTGCCAAACAGTAATGACATTAGCAGATTGTGGAGTTTTGAATGGATAATCAATGTCCTGTTGGACAGAATAAGCTTGAAACCAATCAAAGAAAGGAATATTTAACTTTACCTTGTTAAGAAAGTTATAAAATTCTTCTTGAATTAGTTGTCTTTTAATTCCCTTATAATTTTGGAAGAACCATTCTTTTTGAGGAGACCGTTCCTCAGAATTAAAGTCTTTCCTAAGGGTTTCCTTATCTATAATGAACTTATATAACATCATAAGAATTATGCATAGAGGAATAGGTTGGAGATTGAATAGATTTTGGGGATTGGATAATATTTTGTTCATTTTCTTCTTCTTTTTGGGTATATGAAGGTTTAGGAATAGAAGAAGAGGTGTCCAAACCTTGGAGATGGAGATTGAACCTACTAGGTTCAGAGATTGTAGAGAAAGATCTCCTTGAAAGAGCTGATTGAAAATCTTCAGAACGAAAATCTTGAGTTTGAACAGACCTGGAAGAACTTGCAGAACTGAAAGAGTTTCTTCTATCGAAGATGATTTCAACAGCACCACTTGGGAACTGCTTGATTTCTCTGAAATTTGGAGTATCTCTAGGTTGAGCAGGTGTTGCCTTCTCAAGTCTCCATTTTTCTGGTAGGACTATGTCAGTCCAACGGATGGTTTTGGGAACAGTGACATTTGCTCTAGACATGTCAGTAAGGAACAAAGTAGTTTCCCCAGTTTTCTTGGGTTTAAGAACCCTAGAGATGGAAGAATTCAATACTTTATATTGAATCCTAAAAAGCAAAGCTGCTGGAATAGATCCGGATTTCATGTCCAGACCACTTGTCTCAATGTTCAAAGTTAAGACATCCAAGATATTTTTATCTTGAAGACTAACCATACGATCAGGATAACAATTGAAAAAGATTGGTCCATTGCTTAGGCTTGTTTCAACAGTTCCAAGTATAGAATCTGTAAATTTGTTATGCCTTGTATCACGAAGGCATAGAAGAACAGAAGCATTTAGACCTTCAATTCCAAGAGGTTTAATAGCCACTTGGACACATCCGATGTGCAGATAGTTATAACTTTGTTTATGAGTTTGTATAGACGATTTTGAAAGTAGTTGAAATTCTTCAAATTCCTTATTTAAAGGGATATTTCTTTCAACTGTTCTGATGATATAGTCAGATTTCCGAAAGAAGTTTCCTTCGGGTTTGTATAGTTCATTAGTTGGAATTCTGGGAATTTCCCAGTTATCCAGATCTTGATTGATATCTTCAAAGGAGATTTCTTCTTTAAAAATATTTTTTGTATGATTTTTAACTTGATCTTTATGGATGGAAGAAGAAGATGGCTGAGATGATTTGAAAGAGAGCTTAGAAGAGAAAGATTTAAACATGATAATAAAACAGATGTATTTCCCAGATATCTGAACCATCATTTGGATCCATAGTAATACAGAGATAGATGTAAATTAACTTTTATCAACTGAGCATTAGATTAAGATTTTAACGTAAATAAACAACAGATTGTCAGAGATCTTCTTGATCCTTTGTTCAACATCGGCAAATTTGACTTACTGCCCTTCATATGGGACTTACTGCAACAGCTGAGCAAGTTCTCAAGACTTTCATTTCTCATCCTACAATCATACATGCTTCTAACACATGTTAAAATGTTAACATAAAGCTCAGATAAATAACAGATAATTTAGATCTATCCATATATTCCTACTTCCCCATCAGGCTCTGATACCAGTGGGTTCCGAATTATCTGATGGGGAAGTAGGAAAGTAGACGGACTACTATATGAAATAAATGACTGAAATTAAAATGCAGAAATTAAAACATAAAATAAATTTAAGGTGAGAACCCAAGCTGTATACGGTAGGCCGAAGTCAAACTTGGGTGGAAGGATGGAGAAGAGAAGAGTTCATTACATAAGCAGATATGAAATAACACTTTTATTCAAAACATAAAGATTGAGATTACAGTGACAGCTTTTACTGTTCCATTTGGTCAATACGAATGGAAGGTAATGCCTTTTGGACTGAAGAATGCTCCCTCTGAATTTCAGAGAATCATGAATGATATCTTCAATCCATACTCAACTTTCACTATTGTCTACATTGATGATGTTCTTGTCTTTTCTCAATCTATTGATCAACATTTTAAACATCTTCATATTTTTGTAGATGTAATTAAGAAAAGTGGTTTAGCTCTTTCTAAATCAAAGATCAATCTATTTCAAACAAAAATCAGGTTCCTCGGTCATACTATTTATCAAGGGACTATTATTGAGCCTTTTGATTCAAGAATACGGAGGTTTCTGGATCAGCTGGCTTGATGCTTTTTGGATGTTTTTTAAACCAGAGCTTGACATTTTCTGGGTAAGCTCTTGAAGCATCAAATTCTATCCACCATTTAACAAAAGCTTGTCTCCTGAGTAATGGTAGTCTGATGCCTGTTTTCTCGCCGTAATTGTACTGCCATGAAAATATCCATGCCAGAGAGAACTTAGAGAAAAAATGCAGATCTATTGGAAAAGGATCTGCTAGATTGTCGAATTTTTTGGAAAAGATTGTCATTCCTTCAAAGACAGTCATATGGTGCATTATATTGAGTATGTTATACTCTGATTGACCATCTATGTTCCATTCATAGACGTTGTTACCATTAAAACTTTTGAAACTTGTATTCTTTTCTTCAAGTAGAAGATCAGGAGCAGTTGCTTTTTGGTAATAAAGTTTGGAAGGGTTTCTCCAATTATTAATACCAGTTATAGGATTAATTTTAATTTCAGATTTGTTATCTGACTCAGGAGATTCATCATAATGAATCAGAGTATTGATAGTTTTTTCTTTTGCAAGTTGACGTTGGATTTTATCATCTTGACAGATTTTTAAAGCTACCTTTTGGATATAAGCAACTAATTGTCCATAACTTAATTGCTCATAAGGGATATCTCCAGTTAGAGATTGATGACGGATTTTATCCCTAACTTTGTCTCCTAAAGATTTTGGAAGACCAGCTAAGAATTTTTCTTTCCAGAAAGGTTGTTGACTATCATCTCGAGTGTAAACCCTAGTTAGGAAGGTATCTTTATACCAGCGAAAGTCACCTAAGGTTCTACATTTAAGATTGGATAGGAGTTCAGCAGAAAGATCTTTCCATAAGGATGGATCACCAATGAAATGTTGGATAATGGTGAATATTAATTGATTAACAGCATCTGGAATAGTTTTTCCATCAGAGACTATAGGAATGCCATCAGGATCAACTTTAATGGCATTAAGAACAGAATTTTTTTCATCTTCAGAAAGATAATTATCCCACCAACCTTTGAGTTGGCCAGAGAAGCCAGAGACAATAATATTGACTATAATTGCTTCAGAACAATTATGAGAAGTTTGATAGGCAGTTGCAACCATAGTCATATGGTGCATTATATTGAGTATGTTATACTGCCTCCATTTATCTGGTAGGACTATGTCAGTCCAACGGATGGTTTTGGGAACAGTGACATTTGCTCTAGACATGTCAGTAAGGAACAAAGTAGTTTCCCCAGTTTTCTTGGGTTTAAGAACCCTAGAGATGGAAGAATTCAATACTTTATATTGAATCCTAAAAAGCAAAGCTGCTGGAATAGATCCGGATTTCATGTCCAGACCACTTGTCTCAATGTTCAAAGTTAAGACATCCAAGATATTTTTATCTTGAAGACTAACCATACGATCAGGATAACAATTGAAAAAGATGAACTCCGTTCATCAAATCTCTTTTTCCTCTAACTATCACAGATGAGGGTATAATTACTTATCATTTGGACAAACCAATTGTTTTTAAATTTCTTAAGAAACCCATCATAAGAGATTTGAATTTTATCCATTACAAACAAAAACAAATCAATTTCCTTAAAGAAGAAATTTCTTTTAAGAATATTGAAAATCAGTTAAAGCAGCCTGAAGTTCAACAAAAGATCAAAGTTTTGCTTGAACAAATCCAAAATACAATCTGTTCTGATCTTCCGAATGCTTTTTGGCAAAGGAAAAAACATATCGTAGATCTTCCCTATGAAAAGAAGAATATAATTACTTATCATTTGGACAAACCAATTGTTTTTAAATTTCTTAAGAAACTCATCATAAGAGATTTGAATTTTATCCATTACAAACAAAAACAAATCAATTTCCTTAAAGAAGAAATTTCTTTTAAGAATATTGAAAATCAGGTCTGTTCAAACTCAAGATTTTCGTTCTGAAGATTTTCAATCTGCTCTTATCATATCATTTAATAAAATTATTTAAAAATTGTATCTAGTGAGAATCAAACCTTTGTTGTGAAGATATAAATTGTAATATTTAACATTAAGCTATATTTGGCTCTTGGTTTACTTGCACTATTTAAAATATAAATTTATATACATATCCAATTCATGCGGTTGAATCAGTGACCCATACCCCGACCAGATCAATCACCCGTCCGAATTTAATAACATTGAAGGTAACTGGTAGGTCCAGGAATCCTCTACTTCTGCTCTCTAGGTTCAGACGCATAATGAATTAGATGATTGTCTTAATTACCAACCATGCATAAAGTAGGTGCTGGAATCCTCTACTTTTTTATTTATTATTATTATACTTAAAATTATTAATTGTCTGTAATATTTGTTTAAATATCATTTTTGTTACCTATGTTTTGTTTGCTTAAATTAGTCCATTATATGAATTTGGTCCTATAAAGATTTTTCACATCGATTTAGCTATATTGAAAAATAATTATCATTTTAATGATCAAATTGATGTCTGAATGTTCATTAAAGAATTAACTTAATATCCATTTTAAATATTGAGAGACCAAATTGATATATAAAATTTTTAAAAGACCAACTTGCTATTTCTTTTATTTTTGGAAGACTGATTTGAGTGTTTCTCTTTAAATTAAAATCGTCATTTATCTTTGATAAGTGCAATAACATTTTTGTTATTCATATCTCTGTCTAATTTATCATCAAGTTAATCTATGTCAGTCCACTATCGTTGCGTGATAAAAATTCGTTAATGAATTAATAACATATTGTTGCACTTCTTTTAAAAAAATAAATAATGAACCGGCTATTTCAGATCAATAAAACTTCAAAGATAAAAGTTGATATCTACCTCATTTCATTGAAATGTTGTCCATAAATAGGCTCAGAATTACAAATTACAAATAAATTTGAATTGGCGACAATCTCTAACTAACTTGTAAAATTGCAACTCCTAATAAAACATAATCAGCTCCTATTAAATACAAAACGCAATCAACTCCTATTAAATACAAAACACAATCAGTTCCTATTAAATATAAAACACAATCAGCTCCCATTACATTAAATTCAAAATTCAAAATTCAAATAACCTCCAATATTCCCCCTCAAGTTGGAGCATGTAAGGATGAAATGCCCAACTTGGGAAGGAAACCATGGAAGGCCGAGTGTCCAAGAGCCTTTGTGTATAAATTTGCCAGCTGAGACTGAGAACGAACATGTGTTGTAGTAATATGACCCGCGAAAATATGATCCCGAACAAAATGACAGTCAAGCTCAATGTGTTTAGTTCGCTCGTGAAATACTGGATTAGCAGCAATGTGAAGTGCTGCTTGATTATCACATAGGAGATCCATAGGACCAGAATGATTAACTCCAAGACTTAAGAGAAATCCTTTAAGCCAAATCAACTCTGAAGTAACCGCAGCCATGTCCCTGTATTCGGCCTCTGCTGAAGAACGAGCTACGGTGACTTGTATCTTTGTTCTCCAAGATACAAGAGAGTGACCAAGCATGGCAAAATAACCTGTAACAGACCGCCGTGTAAGGGGACATGATACCCAATCTGAATCACAATAACCACGTAACTTTAAATCACTAATAGAAGGCAGCAAAACACTCTGCTCGAGACTCCTTTTTATGTAATGCAGAACACGAGTAACCGCATGAGAATGTGTCTCACGTGACGCCTAAATGAACTGTGATAAAACATGAACCGCATAGCTCAAATCAGGCCTTGTGATGGTTGAGTATATAAGTTTATCAATAAGCCATCAATAATGTTCTGGTTGGTCAAATAAGGGTCCATCATCAAGAGCTAACCTATGATTTTGTTCCATGGGAGTAACCACTGGTTTTCTCCCACTCAAGCCTGCCTCGGCGAGAATGCTTAATGCGTACTTTCGTTGACACGAGAAAATACCCTCTTGACTTCGGGCAACCTCTATTCCTAGAAAATACTTCAGTGGTCCCAAATCCTTGATCTTGGAGCAAGTGTTAAGATACTTTTTCACCTGCATACAAGCTGCGGTATTGTTCCCAGCTAAGATTATGTCATCCACATACACCGAAAGAGCTAAGAATACATCACCACGAAAAAAGGAAAACAATGTATAATCAACCTTGGATTGTTCAAATCCATATTCGAGCAACGAAGAACGGAGCTTAGAAAACCAATTGCGTGGTGATTGCTTTAAACCATATAACAACTTTTCAAGACGACACACCTGATGAGAAGAGCCAATGGATGGCTGAAAACCTGGAAGAAAGCACATATAGACTTCTTCCTCCAAATCTCCATTTAAAAATGCATTGTGTACATCTAACTGATGCACCTCCCATTTCTTCACAGATGCAACAACAAACAACGTTCGCACACTAACCATTTTGGCAATAGGTGCAAACGTTTCACCATAATCTTTTCCTTCAACCAGTCTATTTCCTGCAATAACAAGACGAGCCTTGTATCGCTCGATCGAACCATCTGCGTTATATTTGATTTTGAAAACCCATTTACTGAGCAAGGCATGCTTTCCTAGTTGAAGGTCTGTGATACGCCATGTACTGTTTCCTCAAATGTTGAGATCTCCTCAAAATTTGTTGGCTCATATCCTGCATCAACAGCGGCTAAAAATGCTCAATGTTTAGGATAAAATTTATCAAAATCAATATAATTGTGTAAAGGGTACCTTATGTGAGCAGCACGACCAAAATTGGTGACAGGTAGGGGTGTTAATGGGCCGAGCCAAGCTTTGGTCTTAAAAGGCTAAGCCTGTGTTTAAATATGTCAGCCTGACCTATCATGTTACCTGTTATGAATATAATTACCGGCCTGTGGCCTGTCTTATTTATAAAAAAAAATAAAAACCTTATTTAGCATGTTAGCCTGTTTAAAAAATATATGATCAACAACACTAATAACTTCACAAATATTCATAAATTCAATGTATATCCAAAAAGCATAATATAGAACAAAAACATTCAAACAAATTGTTTAACCAATAAAATGAGGTGAAATGGGTTGAGGAGAGAGAGTTATTATGAATAGTATAAAAAATATAAAATAAAAATAAAAGTTAATATATTAGGCCAGCCTGAAAGGCTTTGAGGTCGAGCTTTTTAGTTAGAGCTTGAGGCCTTTTTATTAAACGAGCTTTTATACAAGTTCAAGCCTGGTTCTAACAACCAATTTTAGACATGTAAGCCTAAGCCTTCACGAGCCGAGCCTAAGGCCCCTGGTTTGCTTAGCACCCCTAATGATAGGTGCAAAGGTACTATGTGTTTCAATTCTACAGGCATATTGGTTTAAATATTCTGGTTGCTTCTGAGTTCGAGTAGAACGACACACAAGTGGATCTTTTGCTGGAGCAGCAACAATCTATGTAGATCCTGTAATAGTATCGGGTTCAGCCTCATGTTCTTCCTCAACATTTTTAGCTGGATACATGGATATAGGATTTCCCTTCTCTTCAGCAATAGACAACTATTTTGAGTATCACAAACAAGATCAGAACTGTGTGGGATAACGTCAGGAAGAGTTGGCGAGAAAACTTCATCATCAACACGGTTCCTTGTTGCAAATGGAAATTCATCTTCTTTATCAGGGCTAGAAGACAATGTCGTCCATATCAACGATGTAGTGTTTGGCTCGACATCTACACCGGACTAGCCAACCCGACACAATTCAGATAAGGATATAATTCCTCTTATGTTAAGTATATATTTTCAATGTGATAGTTAGAAAACTGCTCCTGAGTTACCGCATTATTACATATAGCTGCTAAGCTTTTTATTTTATAGAGAAAATATTGATGTGCAAAATATTTGAATCGGTTTATGGCGCAAAAATTTGAAATTTATACCTATAAAATGGTATATGTTGCTGACTTAATGGTACCTATAACATGGTCAGCGAACTATTGCTTATGGTATGCATTGTTCAACCGAGATTACTTATTGGACATACTTAATATCGGTAACCTCCAAATGCTTATTGACCATTATCCCCCTCGAAATGCAAAGTATATATTATGCAACCTTTCCCACTCCGACCACGGAAACAAAGATATTAAAAAAATAAAAAATGAGGCGACAAGACAGCTATTAGCTCGACCCAAGACGCCAATCAAGAAGAAATTAAAACGAACTTTGAAAATTCATACTAACACGGAAGCTAGTGGCCGTGATGGATCCAGGAATTTTTTTTTTATGGGTGCACATTTAAGGTGGGGGTTCGGAGGCAGCGTCCCTGAGAATTTTTTTTAAAGAAAATTTTAAATGTATTAAAAAAATATATAAACAAAAAAAGAAAAAAAAAACTTTAACTTAACATCAAAAAAATAATAATCAAAAGTCAATTAAGCTGTTACAATAACAAATAAAATAAATATAGAAAGTTACATTTCATTTAGACTTGTCGAATTACTACAAACCCACAATTTTTTATCCTCCTTTAGATTTTAGATAAGATTCCGATTTTAACTATTATGGTTGGGCTTATATTTACTTTTTTCTTTTCAATTTTTCTAAATTGTTTTCTTTATTTGACCTAAATCATTCACCCCTTTAGAAAAAAAAAATCTCAAATTTTTGTGTCTGCATGTGCATACACTGGCAACAGTGCCGACCCGCCACTGGCTAGTGGGTCTCCCATAGAGGAAAGACAAAATTGTATATCAAGCCAGCAAAAAGAATATAGTATGATGATATTGATGTGAAAATCCATACATTTATTTTATTCTTCTCAAGCAAAGCCACCAACACCATGCTCTGCAACACTTCACGGCTAAATATGGCCGACGATGGAGCACCAATCGAAGAAGCATACAAAATAAAAATAAAAAATGTTGGTGACTTCCGGTTCCAGGAGAATAGCTGAGCTCCAAAGCAGAAATATGCCACAATATTTTTGTAGTTTGAGACCCAGAGATGAGGAATATAAGGAGATAATTTTTCTTGTGATAATTTTATTTTATTTGCTTTCAATTATCGAGACATGACATATTATACCTACACAATCTACTCATGTAGATAATATTATTGTTTGTAATCACTAATAATTTTCCCAAGCAAAAGATGTGTAATTGATATGCAGGATGAAGAGAGTTGGTTGAAATTCAAAGCCGGCTTCAAAAAGCATCTCGGCCAAGTCATGACTAGGGTCGGGATCAGACTTCAATAATTATGGCAGTTTGGCATTATGACGAAAATCGGGATCAGATTTCAATAAGCGTGAGAATAACACTGCAGGAACCATCCTCTATTCCAAGCATGATGGTTACAAATAACAAGGAAGCATTCTTTTCTTTACTTTTATATCTCGTCAATTATTATCATGATCTTTATATGAAATTCTTGTTGGACAAAATATTCATATGTTATGAAATTTCCATAAGCACTGATATGCGGGATGCATAATTTTGAAAGCTTGCTATATATGTGTTTATTATTGTCGGCAAAAGCAAGTCGACAAATATTTTGAATATTATCATGACAAAGGACCATCAGGTTTCACAATAAGGCCGCATTCCCTAAGTCTCATGTAGCATAGATGAAGATGAAGAAAATGGGGGAGCATGGAGCTTTATGATGGGTGCTCCATCAGATCAGATAACATAAAATATGGTCAATTATAATTTAATAATTGAATTATCATTGATTTCTGATTGCAACTGGATAATTATTTATTACCTTATTGCAACTGGATAATTATTGATTGTTGATTAGATCAAAATTATTGCTAATTGCCTTCTTCATACTTTATTACGATGCAAGGAATAATTAAACAGGTGGCGTGGAGATTCCCTCAAAAAAATAAAAAGAAAAGAAGAAGTCCAGATCCACTCAAATAAGGAAGGAAATCCATCTAGATAAGATTTGGCCAGAGAGTCGAGCCGAGAAAAAAGGCGAATATCGCTTCCCCAAACTTAAAATCAAGATGTCGATATTTTACTTTTGCAGATTGTTAAGAAACAAACTCCAATTAAAATGCCGCGACTAATGAAATCGGGTTCAGATAAAAAAGCACCACAAAAGAAGTGGGGCCCAAATTTAAAAAGTCATGGCAGAAGAAGCAGTGCTGCAATTCAAAGAGACAAAGTTTGTCTCCATAAACATAAGGCTTCAGCGAAAGAAGCCAAGTCAGAATAAAGACCGGCCCTCCGGGATAAAAATGGTTGATAAAGATGAAGACAGATCCGGGATGAAGTTGAAAACGGATGTGGAGAGATCCAATCCGAGATAAATTTGAAGAGGATGTGGAAAGATTCCATCCGGGATAACTATAAATTCGAGAAAAGAAATAAAGAAATAAAGCAATGCGGCCATAGAGTCAAGTTCGAAGAAGGAAAGAAATAAAAGTATCAAATACTCAAAATATTGAGAAAGAACTCGACCGAGGATCCCAGCATCTGCAAAGCCAACCAACCTGTAACAGCCCGTTATACACCGATATTGTTAACATTAATTATGATATTAAGCGCAGTTACAATCGCAGCAATTCATTTATAAAAATGCGAGTAAACTTTTTCAGTTTTATTACGCGAGCATTTAAAACAATAATAAAGTGTAATAATAAAAGCTGTGACCGTAACTGTAAAATCTTTGCGGAATAATTATTTAAACTACTTACATATCATATATTACTTCTCTCAAGTCACTAAGGGGTTCCCATAAACCCACTTAGCTAAAATCTCACTTTTATGTTTTCTACCTATCCGAACATGGTTCGGTATTTTAATTATTGCAGAGAATTTGTATTCTACGAACCTCCCATCTTTTGATATGTTAATATATACTTAAATACCTTTCTAACAAGCTACCACACGAGTCATAAAATTCTCGTTTGCTCTGGATATCACCGTTTGAAGTTGGACAAGCAAATTTGTCAGCCAACCTCAAACAGGCTCCAAACAACCCTCACTCTATTAATGATTCTGGAAAATCCCCTCAACCAATTGTTCTAAAACTTTTATACAGTAAACTAGACACCGCAAGCTTCAATTTTACATATCATACACCTAATTTGACCAAGAAACGAAGCAGGAATAAAATTCCCAAAACCTGCCAGAAACAGCTCTTGTACAGGTGCGTTCTGGACAGTCCGTGTTCACAAGCTTCTATAGGGCTGCGTACAAACCAAAAAATTCCCAAATTTTAACACAAGGTAGATGACATCTCAAGCTTTAAAAAGGCTTATGGAAAGTCCATATCGGAATTCTGTGGAAGGAGATATGCTCTCCGAAACTTCACCTAAATTCTGCCAATTTATAAAAATTTCGCCAGAGTTTCCTTTGTCTTTCAATAAATCCCATCTTTGAAGGTGTGTTATCTAACCTCAATTTTATACCTAATAATCATGGGTGGCACACAATGACCAGCAATGCCTTGGTGCTCTTATAACCCTTCACAATTTATATCAATTAGCTTACTTTTCCATTCAATTCTCTCATTACAAAATCTTAAATCATTTCAATCACATTAATTTCTTTGCATGCAATTCTTTGACATAAAACATAAATCAAATCCTAGAATAGGCCTATTGCCCTTTCATCATATAGCATGCTTCAATATTACATCAAGTCTCCAATGAACATATTACAATTTACAACTTCAATTACAAATATTACAACGTAAAACCTCCAAAATGAAATGTAATAACATAAGCTAAACTTAGACAAAATATGACATGAACATCAATGATACAATGAATAATCCTAACTCAATATGATGTTCAAGTCCTAAGTCTAGCCTAGGCCCAATGGCCCCAAAATTCAAAATCATCATAAGTCTACGAGCTCATCCTACGGGCCTCTTGCCCGTCGCTCCAACTCCACTGACACTACCTGAAATAAAGTCTCCAAAGCGGGGTGAGATATACGAATATATCTCAATAACCCAGAGGTTTTGGAGAATACTCCGCCCAGTGACTCACTTTGATGCATATCAACAATATAACAACATTTGAAAACGGGATAAAGCAAGGGATTTAGTGAAGTAGGGGAGCATAGGGAACAAAATACGACGAAGCTAGAATGGTCAACGCCAAAGCCACGCAACGTCCAGCCTATTGACCCCGGCATATAGCCTACGGGTTTCAAACCAAGGAGTGTTACCAGAACATCAACCAAGGCACCCTCCGTCCATATCCACCCGAGACTTCCTAGTGTGCTCCTCTACGGATCACACACCACGACCCCAGGGGTCAACTGGAACTCCCTCATAGAGACCTATCTAGTGGAAGTCCGTAACGCCCCGAAGGCAATTGTCTACTGGCCAGAGACTCGGTACATCTTATGTACCACTAAACATACACAATTCATGAACATGTTATAGTACATTATTCACATACACCTCCAACCACTACCCTCAACGGGCATGGTGGAGCACACACGGGGATCAAACCCCAGTACCAAGGATTACCTGAATAATCTCCTTCACTTGATCGCTCCAATTCACAATATCCTCGAGCTTGGTTAACCAGAAATGCCTACACATAGGCCATTTCCATTTTAATTTCAACCAACTAAAATATATGCAAGTTTATAAACTATACATGCATAGGTTCAAGACCACTTACCACAATCCCTTTGGTTCGGGATCAAAGACAACCTACCAAGCTCACGGTTTCGAGTTCAATTCCGCAGGAGACAATCTACAATGATCACACAAGGATCATCAATACAAGGTGCAATCAACCAAGATTACAAAGCACCAAAATCCTCCCCTACACAATGGTAGGTTCGGCCATATAGGTGTTAATTTCCAAAATATTTTCCTAAATTTTATTTTTATTTTTCTTTAGCATCATAATGCTACCACAACAACATTTTAGGTGCCACTTTCAACCCTACACCACTACAACACCATTTTTTCATTTATTCCACTCTAGGTCCAATTTCAAAATCCACACAATCCAATTATTTTTCCTTAATTTTCCATGCATCCACTCATTACAACACCTCTAAATATCATTTAACACTACAACACATCAACCACATAATTTTACAACATCAAATCCCCAATTTCCTCACTATGACCAAAATGTACATGGCCTCCTACCAATGGTTATCCAATCCAATTCAACATTCCCAACCATCATACAATATCACTATCAACCCATACAAACACTCAACAACTCAATTACACAATCCTACCATCAATCAATTTCACAAAGTCATGCATCATCAACTCCAAAACTGGCTAAGTTACCAAACAATTCACCAATAATTTTTATGACATTAATCACTCTAAAACATCATTCTAAGTCACTTTCATCTAATACACAATTTCAATTTGAGCTCTCTAACTACATTAATCACACAACTCATGCTCTAGGTTTTCAGAATTTAGATTCATGAATCAAGCCATAAAAGGGGTTGAAATATACTCACAAGCTTGGCCTAGGACCCCTCCAAGTGATCCCCAAGCAATGGCTTGAACAAACAATTCCAAAATCACAAAAACTCCTCCAAATTTCGTTGCTGGTTTAGGCCCTTTTCTCTTAAATGAGAGGGTTTCAAGGAAAACTAATCGGTGGGATGTGTTCGGATGATGATTTCCAACAACTTTGCTCACAAACTTTTCTTGATTCGGGATTGTATTGAAGGAGTTATGAGGAAGAGGAAATTTGAAACAAAAATGGCCAGGGGGGGGGGGTTTCCACGGTTTTGTAGAGAGAGAAAGGAGTTTTAGATGACGATGAATAGTGGCTGGTCCATGTGGCCAAGTCACTTAAGTGAGGTGGGCCCCACCGCCACCTCACGCGATTTCAAACTAATTCAAATTCTCCCGCATATTTCACTAAACGTCCATAATTTCATAACCTATTTAGAAACTCTAATTTTTAACATTAACCATTGTCCTTTAATTTCCCTTGATCAGATGAATCCGAAGTTTTTCGGTCGTTCGGAGAATTTGCAGTTTTAAGCTGTTATGCGTGTCGTGGGCACGCTTTCCCAACTCACTAATTTCCGTCAATTTTTCTCAGAAATCATATTTTTTAGTCTTATATAACATTTATAACTTATGTCCAAACCTAGAGCTCAAAATTCAATTGGCACGCATTACGTGCAACTGTACCGCGATATTTTTACCTGGTAAAAATACTATTCACTCAATTTTCTGAAACTTGCCTAACCACTCAATTTTTTGTTCTGAATCCATTTCCAGGGTTAGTTTTCTCATTTGTGACCTCCTACTCAATTTTACTTTCCTAGGGTTACATGTTTGGCTAATTACCGTTTTACCTTTCTTTGCATTTTGACCTTAACTTCAGGATTTTCCCTAATCCTACCCTTTAATCCTTATTTTCATATATAATTATACGTTTTAGAAATATGAGGTGTTATACAACCAACATTCAAGCAAGAGAGATGGCTAGCAAATATAAAGCTGATCGGCCGGCATTTACAGGCCAAGTGAACAGAAACTTGTATCAATGGTTAGATGGTCAATATTTAACTCTTTGTCAGCACATTGATGATTTTTTATTCAATATTTTATATCTTGATTTCTTATAATGATATGAGTGCACTAACAATCAATGGGCGAAGTCCACTTGCAAGTGTATTATCTCTGTAATTTCAGGATGAAGTCTGGATGACAAGTATACTCCCTGGAATAAATATTCTAAAATAATGATATGACAAATCTATTCCTCCTTAAGATGTTCTTGCAAAGAAACTGCAACAGGGCCATAGCCCTCAATAATTAAGCAAATTGGTAATATAGTCAAGCTCCAAAGCTTTGGACACTAAATTCATAGATCAAATGCATGCTAACTATATCATCAAGATCCGAGATAAAGAATAAAGATAGATTTGGAGAGATGTGATCTTGGCAAAAAGATCACGCCCCAATCTAAAATATAAATATGAAAACAGATTGTAATCCTTATGATAAGATTGCACTTATATCCTAGATAAAGACCGGCCATCCAGGATAGAAATGGTTAATTAAATAAAGATCTGAGATACAAATCGGAGATAAAATGAAGACGGATATGGCGAGATCCAATCTGAGATAAATATAAATCCAAGATAATTTTAAAAACGGATCCAATCCGGATTCGAGTAAAAGAATAGTGCATGTGTCACAACATCAAGCCCAATTCGGGGAAAGCGGGAGGACGCTTCCGTAATCCAAACCGAACTAAAATTTAAGAAGGCGGATTGAACTGACATTAATCAAGTCATCATGATGCCTTCGGAATTGAAACTCAGGCAAAAAGCTGAGTTGAATATTGTGAAACCGCGATATATGAAGCCGGGTTAGAAAATGGAAGGGGAACAAAACCACCTTCACTTAAGACTTGCAAGACAACTTGAAGACACTGCAAAAAAGCAGAGCTCAAATATTAAGGTAAGCTGGACTCAAAGAAGTGCATATCGTCAAAATGATTTTGGTTAAAGTCAAAACTTGTGAATGCCGCGACAGAGAAGTCAGACTAGAATGGGAGACGATATCACCACGAGATTCTGGCGAAACCCAGCCTAAAATCGATGTGACCTGAACATTCGAATCCGGGTTAAAATAAAATGAAGGAACAAATATATACCTCTGTAGATATGGCTCCGCATATAAGCCGAGTCCTAATAGCACGACCTTGGCTAGGTCGAAAAATAGAAGCTGGAGATAGAAAATATGGGCAAAGTACATCGAAGGACAGAAACACCTTCGAAATATTAGGCGAAAAAGCTGAGTTAAATGAGGCCATGGCCAAAGAAGCCGGGCTCAGATATGAAAGTCATTGCAAAAGAAGCAGGGGCTTAAATAATAAAGTCACCGCTAAAGAAGCATGACTCAAATATTAAAACATCACGGCAATACGAGTCGGACTCAAAAAGGTGAATTTTGTCAAAATGACTCTGATCAAGCCAAAATATGTGAAAACCACGGTATGCACCCGGGTTGAAACAAAAGGCGATATCACTGTTAGATTCTGGCAAAGCCGAGTTCAAATAAAGAAAGTTGTGGTATATAAAACCGAGCTAATTATAGCAAGGAAGAATTCAACTTTGCAAATAGAATGAGCAAAGAATCGGGAACAAACCCCGACAATATCAATTAAAAGAGGGATCAAAGATCCCCAAATCAGTATAAAAGGCAAATCACAAAAGCGAAATTGGTATTCCGACATACGAATACTTGGATTAAAGTAATACAGCCCGACAACCTGGATTTCCAGACTGCCGGACTGGGGGGCGACAGTGTAATAACACAATAATTCAAGTTGAATGAGGAAACTACAATCCTCAAAAGTCAATATATTGGTAAGACAGTTAAAAAGATTGGTCAACTAGTCCGAGCTACATACCTCAGCCAAAAAGGTTTAGGGAGGAGTATCGAAATAGCATACTCAGTACTCGACTCATGAAGCCTGGCATAAAAGAAAGAGCGAAATAAGAAAAAATAAATCCGGGACACGGATCGACAAGAATCCATAGATTCAGAACATGGATCAGTGAATCAATAAGACCCCGACACAGTGGTCAAAGGGAAAATCTTTCCACTTCTAATAGAGACCTCAATCACGAAAGTTTGACTAACAAGATTATAATTCTACATGCTTCATTTTGGATACTCAAGCTACCGAGTAGGGAAGCAAAGGAAGATGTCTGAGGCAAGAATTAAACACAACAAGATGGCTGAAGCCATATGTCATAGATCAAAGGCTAATAAGGCTCAAACCAAGAACATGGCCGACTTCCCGACACTAAGAATAATAAAATATTCGCAAATGCAATCAAAAGCAATGCACAACGACCCAGCTATACTTATCCGATAAAACAAAAGATCAACATAATATGCTCCCCGGCAGCCGAACATCCAGACTGCCGGGCTGGGGGACAACTATTATGGACCTGACAAAGGCCCACATTCTAGAAGGCCCAAATAGGGCTAACAGCAAAGAGAAAATTAAGAAAATATTCTTTAATTATATTAATCCTAGTACGGCATTAATGGATTAACAATTGGACCACCGATACTCCTAAGAGGCCCAGAAGTCCACTCCTGCAAGGTAACCCGTCTATAAATAAGGGGTTAACCCAATAAGGTACACACACTCTCAAAACCCTCTCTCTTAGCTTGTCACTGTACACACCCCACGCCTTGACTATGTCGTTTTTATTATTGTGCACAGTGATCTGCTGATCTCTAAGGTACTTTCCTCATAGGTACCTGAGAGAGGGCAAACAGATCCTATATTAATATACCAATCTCTAATTGGACATCTCATCTATTAGATTGTAACAAAAAGCAAAGGTTCACTGGCTAGTATAAGGTTGTGAATTTTTTTAAGTTCTTTAAAAACTAAAGCTACAAAAAAATAATTTTGAAACAAGCTAATCTTTCATCTATGTTACTTCATGACGTTAGGCCAAAAAATCTCTAAAAAATTAATAGTTTTAATAGGAATAACTCGATTGTAATTAAATCACAAAATAAAAAGAAACTGATTTAAACACTGCTGAACTCACATTCTTTTGAATCACTTTTCTAAACTCCTCTCCTCTTAGACACTGAATGTTAGTCTCCCCCAACCCATGAAAAAGAAAAGTGTAATGTTCTCTTAAAAAAGGAATCTAGATAACAAAGAAGATAAGATTGGTATTAAAAATGCCATGTTATCCTTGTTTTCCACTGGTCGGTTTAACAAAAGCAATGTAGTCTTTGAAGTATGAATCATATTGAATACTAGTTTCTGGCCATTGTATTTCATGTGACCTAACATCCAACAAAGCCTCAGGAAAACTATCCACAATGTCTGCCTCATCCCATGTGTAACACATTTGATTCATCATTTTAGTAGCAAAACTCTCTTGAAAATCAATAAATATACACAAAAAAACAATGAACTTGTTCAAGAAGAACAATGGAGATCCTTAATTTCCTCCCTTTCCAGATTCTATTTTATTTTCATTTTCTTTCATAAACAAATTTCTGACACATGATACGACAGTATCATGCTTGTGAATCATATAAGTCAGACAGAGATCAAGAGCACCTGGTCTCAATATATTATACAATTTAAAAGAGATTAAATCTAATTTTTTCCATCTAGAATAAGAATATTTCAATGTCATTTTGGTAAGTTAAACTTCAATGTAGTTAGATCCAAGGAAATAGGACTTGTCCCAAAGAAGGGAGAAAAGGAAACACCCAAATTTGGTTTTTGAAACTGTGGTCATGAAAATAGTTATAATATTTTTCACTCATCACTTTTGACCCATCTATTTTTGTACCCTTATAATATGCTTACTTTTTTACTCTTTTAACTCTAATTAATTATTTACACATGTTTGACATATCAAAAGAAGGTTTTTAAGAAATAAATTGTAAAGACTCTATGCAATGGTTTGCTCACATGGTTTTTGTGTATCAAACGCATAATCAATTAGTAAGTGTAATATATGCAACAACTAATTTTGACATGATCTTCCACCAAATATAAGCTCCCACATTAATGTAATAAAAGATTCTGATAGGGCAGGGTCCAAGTAAATACCATTGTTTCTCTCACACACCAGGGTTAATTTAATATATCTGTGTCAACTCCTACCACCATCCACTGTTTGTCCAACTGGAAGCAAGGCTGTTTCTATTAAATTATCAACCAAATACTTCAATTATAATCAAGAACTGCAAAAATTAATGAGCATGCCATTGTAATACTACCTATGTGGCACATTCTCAAGCACACAGAAGATACTATTCTCCTCATGACCCTTGAGTATTGGAAAAGGGGTACTGTATCATGCCAATGTCCTTAAGGAGCTTCTGCTTTTGATTTTGCCCAGATAGACAGATACTCCTCCATGTGCTAAGATACTGTTTATCATCTCCTTAAGACCTTACACATTTCAATTGAAAGTGCAATTTAGCTTTTGAACTCTTTTATCATTGGGACTCTTAACACCAAGCACTGTCTAATGATACCTAAGCTCTTATCCATTTATCCATTATAAAGAAGTGGGAAAAATGTGAGAAAGAAAAGGAAAAAAAAAATAAAAAATTTAACTAATGGCTATCAAAGAATATTGATATTGGTCTATAAAGTTGGTTGGGGATGCATGTGCTGGGGCATGGCCCACCAGATTAGCGGTTGGGAACCCCAACTAGAACCAAAGCATGCGCACTTGATTTGTCACTTGTTCGCAAGTTAGTAATCAGATGTTACTTATAAATAGAGGCCCCCTCCCAAGCATTCAACCACACAGCAGAGCAAATAAGCTGCACTTTCCCCTGTTTCTCTCCTCTGTTTCTGCTTTGTCATAAAGCATCAGAAGCTTAGAATGGCACACTGTTAGCTATAAATTATGATTATTTTAATGGCTTTGTTTTTACAATATTTGAGTTGAAGGCTGGATATAAGTGCATGGTAATGGGCCAAATAAGTACCAATCAGTCCAAGAAGGTAAAAGAGAGAAAGAGATAATTTGATGATTTACTATTCTCTTTTATTATCTTTACTGCAGTTAGAGAGCCATGTGATCAACTCTTTAAAAGTGAGAACAAATCTGAACCATTGGATTAAGTGTGGATAGACGGCACAAATAGCACTTTGGATATATCTCTTTAGTTTTGTTAGTTAGTAGCAAATGTATTAGCCATGTACAGAGACCAGGTTTTAGATAGAGATTGAGATTTCAGTCTTCGTTATTTTTGCTTTTGAAAGATTTTGAGTATTTTTGAGATTTCTTGAAAGCGCATTGTTCTTCCAATTCTTGAACTCGAAATGCACTGACAACGCATCTTCGTGGAAGGGATCAAGGATCTACATGCAAGCTTTTGTTTCTATATTTCTGCAAGTTTTTCCTAGCTCTAGTTTAGGATCTTCAATTCTTGAAGTACTGGTGTGTAATTTCTACTTGAGATCTGTTTTCTTTATATTTTGTAATGCATGTAAATTTCAGTTCAGATTTAGAAATTTTTGTTTGTTAGTATGGGTTTCTAAATTCTGTTTCTGGGATTCAAGATGATTGGGTGACTCTGTATATTTTTTAAAATTGTGAGGTGTTCTTTAATCTCATTTAATTAGCAAGATTCTGATTTTATGTTCAAGAACACCATGGCAATGGGTCTTGAATAATTTTAGCATAGCTATGATTGGGATATCAGGTTATGTTACTTGTTAATTGAACCCTTGAGGTTAGGGATAACCCAAGGAGGTCTTTGATATAATTTTTGAAGATTTAGAAGACTTTGGGAAAAGATCATTTTAAAGATTAAAACTGGAACTGGGAAGTTTCAGCTAAAATAGTCATAGTAGTTCAAATTCTGATATTAAAGTGCCATAGCAGTTGTAAAACGCAGGAATGCGAATTTTGTCTTCATCCATGATTCAAGAATTCCAGTACCGTATAATTGTTACATTTGTGATTAGATATTCCTCTATTATTTTTGTTTAATACAATTTTGATAAAAACTTTGATTCAAAGATTGAATATTTAAATTTCAAGAATTTAGGAATAGAATAAAAAAGAAATTAATTCAACCTGTTCCCCGAGAACGATAACTCTTTTCATTTGAAAATTACTACCAACACACACCAGGAATTTTCTATTGCTCTAATGATTCTCAATGTTCTCTTTATCAACATGAACCTGCTGGGTGCACTGCTAACCATGGTGGCTGGCAGAGTGCTCATGCTACATTCTATGGTGGGGGTGATGCTTCTGGCACAATGGGTGAGTTTAGCCTTTCATTTCTTTGTTTTTTTTTTTAGTACATACATTTCTTTGTTTTTTACTTAATGAAACTAAACACATTTTGTATTAGGATTCAAATTTCAAATATGCTGTGCCTTTTTTTTTTTCCCTTTCTAGTTGAGTAATGATAATTTAATAAAAAAAATTGACAACTGACATTTTTTTTTAAGAAAAGGACAGTGCTAGTTAAGCTATTATAGCTCATTTAGACCTTTTTTGTGCGTTATATAGGTGCCATGCTCTATATTGGCAACACACTCATTATTAAATTTTATAATTTACACATATTCATAATTTTAAATTATGCTTTAGATGATAAATATATTATCATGTCTATTGTTTGTACTTATTTGCAAGGTTTATGATCAAATCTTGTTTTCATTCATCTTGGATTTATGAATAAACATTGGTTATAGAATTCACGATAAACCAAGTCAACACTGCTCCTTTTATCTTTGTGAAGGAAAATTTTGTTTGTTACTTTGTTTATTAGAGGGTTTGATGATTATTGAGATAGTGGGGTTTATACTTTTGTTTCATATATGCAGGAGGAGCATGTGGCTATGGGATTTTGTATAGCCAGGGTTATGGAACTGACACTGCAGCCTTAAGCACTGCTTTGTTCTACAATGGCTTAATCTGTGGAGCTTGCTATGAAATGAGATGTGATGATGACCCAAGATGGTGCAAACCTGGTTCTATATTATTGTTACTGCTACAAACTTTTGTCCACCAAACCCATCTTTGCCAAACAACAATGGTGGTTGGTGCAACCCTCCTTTGCAACACTTTGATATGGCTGAACCAGCCTTCCTTCAAATTGCACAATATAGGGCTGGAATTGTGCCTGTGGCGTTTAGAAGGTAAGTGAAGCCATAAGTTTGGCAATGATCTCAATCTTTAAGGTTCCATTAATTCCTTAACAGATATACAACTGTGTTGCCTAATTTATAAAGTGAAGAGATTAAATGTTGAAAACCAATCCATTCCCCTCATTGGAAACCTCATAAAGATCAAGCACTTATTTTTCTTTGTAGCACATGGCCTATTCATGACCATAGGAAAATTGGTGTAGCTTCTACCAAACCTCAACCCCAAGCTTTGATATGAAATTGATCTTGAATTAAAAAGACTTGAATATCTTGTAACTTATCATTATAAATCCTATTTTATTCACCTTTCTTAGTTATGTGTTATGACAGGGTGCCATGTGTCAAAAAGGGAGGAACAAGGTTCACTATCAATGGACACTCTTACTTCAACCTAGTTTTGGTCACAAATGTGGGTGGTGCTGGGGATGTATCAAAGGGTCCAGAACTGGGTGGCAACCCATGTCAAGGAACTGGGGTCAAAACTGGCAGAGCAACTCCTACCTCAATGGACAAAGCCTCACTTCTCAAGTCACCTCCAGTGATGGTAGAACTGTGACAAGCTTCAATGTGGCACCAGCCAATTGGCATTTTGGTCAGACCTTCCAAGGTGGTCAATTTTAGACTTTGCAATATGGGGTAGATTAGTTGAAAAAAAAAAAAAAAAAAAAGTTTTATACTTATGAAGTTATTATTCCTTGGCAGAGACTCAAAAAGTGTCATAATAGGTATTTGATTCTTATAAGTTGTAACTTTGATTCTGAAAAGGCCAGTGATTTATTTTATTGGTTTGCAAAGTAGCTGAGGTGGTTATATGGCACCCGCTGGTCACTTCACATATATAATAATTGGAAAATATTATTCTCCTTTTACATGGGGTAACTTATCTCATTTTCTCTCACTTCGATTTTCGCACCTCACTTTTTTTTTCTTTTTCTTTTTTCTTGTAATTGTGGGACCCACCCAGTTTCTCTCTACAACATAAGATACCCATCTTATGCAAAAGGAGATTAATAAAACCCATAATAATTATATATGGTGAGTTTCATGTTATTTTGTGTATTATGGTACTTTCTTTCGATATATATATATATATATATATATATATATATATATATATATCTTATAAATCTCGTTTCAAATCTTAAAAATTCTATTAAAAAATTTTAAAATTTAATTTTATAAAATTTTGTTTGTTTAATTTTTTTTAAAATCATTATAATTCTAAATAATCATTTAAAATCTTATTAAAATTTTTATCTTAAAATAATATTTTAAAATCCTAATACAACATCCAAAAATATGTTCCTCTTAGAGGTGGCAAAGTGGGCGGCCCGGCCCGCCCCGCCCAAATCCGTCAAAAAAAGAGCCAGCCCGTCACGTCCCGCTTTTGAAAGTGGGCTGAAAAACTCAGCCTGCCCTGCCCCGTTTGACGAGTTGGGCGGGTTGGCCCGTTAGCCTGAGTCTATTTTACACTGACCCGCCTCGGCACGCCTATGCCCGCCATAAACCCGTCAAAAAATGAGCCCGTCCACCCGCTCCGCTTTTCAGATGGATTGAAAAACTCAGTCTGTCTCGTCCCGTTTAACGGGTTAGGCGGGTTGGCCCACCGAGCCGAGCTTGTTTTGGCGGCTCTAGCTCCTCTTAGCACCAAAGATATGCTCTGGCACACCGTGCCCTTCGAATAAATTTGGTCATTAACCTATCTATCTTACTATAATTAGTCATCTGTGAGATTGGCATGTTGAATATAACGCCAGCCGCCGGCTCACACAGTCCCTCCATAAGAAACACCAAAGATGTGCTCTTTACTTTGTTCTCTCTCTCCCTTCAAGAACCTGAACCATGCCCGAAAACTCGTTCACCGCTTCGCCAACCCATCACCGATTTCGTGGATCAAGGGTTACGCCACAAGCTCATATCCTCCGTCTATAGATATTATATATGAGATGGTGCGAGAAGAATTTAACCAGGAATTAGAAGAACGATTAACGATTCCCCTCTATAGGGATTTGTTGCCAGGGACGTTGCCTGGAGATATTAATGATTTTCGCCTGACTACTGTTTATCATTTGCCAGATGGATTGAAAATGCTTACTGCACTTGGTCATGGAAAGCAGGTGAATCCGGATGCTTCTGAGGTCTACGTTGGTAGGGATCTGATCAACCTTTATCGCAGGGAGATCAACTATAATGCCCGTTACAACAGAATTTTTTATTCGAATAAAATGTTTGGTGAAGAGCTTGATAGAACATTTGTTTCTTTGAACTCGCTTATTATTGCTTGTGTTGAGAATCTTTGGTTACGTGACGCAACTAGGTATTTTAGGAATTCTGAGCTTGGGCCGTACGAGGCTACCATGGTGGTGTTGCTGTCTATTTGTGCTGAATTTGGGTACCTGAGCCTGGGGAAGTTGGTTCATTCCCAATTGGTCTTGAGAGGGATGATTCTGAGTAGTCGATTGGGTAATGCTCTCATTAACATGTATGCCAAGTCTGGATCTATGGGTTATGCCAGGCTTGTTTTCAAGAAAATGGAAAAGAGAAACACAGATTCGGGGACATATAGTGCAATGATATTGGGGTTAGCACAGCATGGGTTCGCTGAGGAAGCCCTTCTATTTACCATGATGAGGAACAATGATAACATTGTCTCAAATTATCAATCCGATCTTGGGGTTCTACGCGCCTTCAGCCAGGCTGGGATGGTAGAAGAGGGTTGCCGATATTTTCATGATATGAAATGTGAAGGCTGGACCAGAAAACCCGTGATGATTCATTATGAAGCCATGGTTGATATCTTGGGCTGTGCTGACCTTCTTAGAGAAGCTTATGACTTTATACTGAGCATGCCTATTGAACCTGACCCAATTGTTTGGAGAACGTTGCTTAATGCATGCACTGTTCATGATGTTCATGACTATACAGGGATAGGCGATAAAGTGAGGAAGTGGTTAATGGAGCCAACGAGGGGAGAGAATTCATCTGTTCTTGTTAACATGCATGCTGAAGTAGGGATGTGGGAGAAAGCGGCAAATACGAGGGTGGTCAGGAAAGATGGAGAGATGAAGAAGATGGCTGGAGAAAGTTGTGTTGATTTAGGTGGACTTGTGTATTGGTTCTTCGATGGGTATGATTCTCATCCAAATTTGATCCATGTTTATCATTTGCTAGATGGATTGATCCTGGTGCTGAATTTGAGACAAGAACGGGATGAATAAAAGTTCTTTTGACATTTTGTATTGTTTGTCCTCTTGTTAGTCAAAGTTTTTACCATTTATTTGTATGTTATTTCTAGGATAAGCAAACATCAGGTATGTTTCGTGGCTTTTGTTTTTTAACTCCTTAAATAAATGTCAACACTATTTCTCTCATAATGACTATTTTCAAACTCTTTAATGGTATTGTTGCAATATTGGTTGAATTTTGTTTACAAATGAGTAAACTTTACAGTAGGCTATGAAGCACCGATACCGACACGGCATTTTCGATACGTTCGCGATACGTGATGTCGATACGTTACTTCAAAAATACTAATATTTCGATACGTTCCGATACGTCTTAGTATTAAATAATATTTTTAATATAAAGAATGTATTTTACATTAACAAAATATAATAAAAGAAAAATTATAAGCATAGATAATAGATTATTCATACAGAATCATAAAATTTAAAGAATACATAAAATAAAAAGAAAATCAAGACAAAAGCATAAATAATTAACATAGTACAAAAATAAATAAAAAATCAATGACCAACAATAATAACAATGACACATAAAAAAGAGAAAAGATTAAAGTATAAATGGTAATTTAAATCGTGTGTAAAATATTATTGAACAAAATTGATTTTATTTTAATTTTTTATTATCAAAAGGATTAGTAATAAAAATGGGAAGAAAGATATACGATATTATAATGTTTCCCAAAAATAAAAATAAAAAGATATACAATATTATTAATGCCCTTTTCATGTACGATAGTAAAGAAAAAAAAGAATGAATGAGGATAACCGACTATATTAGGTAGACTGTCTCTTTCATGTACGATAATTAATGAAAAAAAGATATACAATATCCATTTGACCGTATCGAAGAAGTCGTTGACCCATCCGATACTGCAAAAGCCGTGTCAGAAGCGCACCAGTCCCAGACGCGTATCGGATACGTGGAAATTTTTTTTTAACGAATCGGTGCTTCATTGACAGTAGGCCCTTGAATCATTATTTACCGAAATATATTGAGCATGCTTATTGAACCTGACCCAATTGTTTGGAGGATGTTGCTTAGTGCATGCACTGTTCATGATGTTCATGACTATACAGGGATAAGGGGATAAAGTGGTTAATAGAGCCAAGGAGGGGAGATAATTCATTTGTTCTTGTTAACATGCATGCTGAAGTAGGGATGTGGGAGAAAGCGACAAATACGAGGGTGGTCAGAAGAGATGGAGGGATGAAGAAGATGGCTGGAGAAAGTTGTGTTGATTTAGGTGGACCCATGTATTGGTTCTTCGATGGGTATGATTCTCACCCAAACTTGATCCTTGTTTATCATTTGCTAGATGGATTGAACCTGGTGCTGAATTTGAGACAAGAACGGGATGAATAAAAGTTCTTTTGACATTTTGTGTTGTTGGTCCTCTTGTTAGTCAAAGTTTTTACCATTTATTTGTATGTTATTTCTAGGATAAGCAAACATCAGGTATGTTTGGTGGCTTTTTTTTTAACTCCTTAAATAAATGTCAAAACTATTTCTCTCATAATGACTATTTTCAAACTCTTTAATGGTATTGTTGTAATATTGGTTGAATTTTGTTTATGATGAGTAAACTTTACAGTAGGCCCTTGAATCATTATTTTCCGAAATATATTGAGCATGCCTATTGAACCTGACCCAATTGTTTGGAGGATGTTGCTTAGTGCATGCAATGTTCATGATGTTCATGACTATACAGGGATAAGGGGATAAAGTGGTTAATGGAGCCAAGGAGGGGAGAGAATTCATTTGTTCTTGTTAACATGCATGCTGAAGTAGGGATGTGGGAGAAAGCGTCAAATACGAGGGTGGTCAGAAGAGATGGAGGGATGAAGAAGATGGCTGGAGAAAGTTGTGTTGATTTAGGTGGACCCATGTATTGGTTCTTCGATGGGTATGATTCTCACCCAAACTTGATCCTTGTTTATCATTTGCTAGATGGATTGAACCCGGTGCTGATTTTGAGACATGAACGGGATGAATAAAAGTTCTTGACATTTTGTGTTGTTGGTCCTCTTGTTAGTCAAAGTTTTTACCATTTATTTGTATGTTATTTCTAGGATAAGCAAACATCAGGCATGTTTGGTGGCTTTTTTTTTAACTCCTTAAACAAATGTCAACATTATTTCTCTCGTAATGACTATTTTCAAACTCTTTAATGGTAATGTTGCAATATTGGTTGAATTTTGTTTACGATGAGTAAACTTTACAGTAGGCCCTTGAATCATTATTTACCGAAATATACTGAGCATGCTTATTGAACCTGACCCAATTGTTTGGAGGACGTTGCTTAGTGCATGCTTTGTTCATGATGTTCATGACTATACAAGGATAAGGGATAAAGTGAGGAAGGGGTTAATGGAGCCAAGGAGGGGAGAGAATTCATTTTTTCTTGTTAACATGCATGCTGAAGTAGGGATGTGGGAGAAAATGACATATATGAGGAGGGTCAGGAGAGATGGAGGGATGAAGAAGATAGCTGGAGAAAGTTGTGTTGATTTAGGTGGATTCATGTGTTGGTTCTTCGATGGGTATGATTCTCACCCAAATTTGATGTATGTTTAACCTGGTGCTGAATTTGAGACAAGGATGGAATGAATAAAAGTTCTTTTGACATTTTTTACTGTTGGTCCTCTTGTTAGTCAGCGTTTTTACCATTTATTTGTATGTTGTTTCTAGGATACGCAAACATCAGGTATGTTTCGTGGCTTTTTTTTTCACTCCTTAAATGTCAACACTATTTCTGTCATAATGACTATTTTCAAACTCTTTACTCGTGCAGTGTTCCTATTATAATGCTAAACCATTGACAACTACATGAACATCCTTCATATGTAGATCTTATTTTGGGTATGTTATTTATGGTTCAGGTCCCCACAACAAACCGAGTGTGCCAGCAATTAGCTTAGGTGTCAGACTCTTAGAATAATGTCCCAAACTGATATGGTTAAGTTTAAACCTTGTGTATCTATTTTAATATTGAAATAAAGAAACTGATGCATTTTTCCATTTCATTGCTAACTCTGTATCTTTCTGTTGAATAAATAAATAAACTTGATTTAATTAGTTTTTGGTCCATTGGGCTTAGTTATTATTTGGCCCAACTTCTAGAATAATCTTTAGGAGTAGTTTAGCCCAAATTCTAGAGTAATCCACTCTAGATTACTCCATGGAAATATCTAGAATAGTTCAACCTAGAAACTACCATGGAAATATCTAGGCTAGAAAAATTGTGGAGAATTCTAGAGAATGATTTGTAGCCATTAGATGAGAATAGTGTTGGCATAATCCTAGCCATTGGTTAAAGAGGTTCCACTAGTATAAATAGGTGTGTCCTCCATCATTTTGTATCAAGCCAAAGAGAAATTAAGAGTTGTGTAGTAATAAAAGTGTTCTCTTCCTCCAAATCTTTCTAAACCTTTCCTTTCTCAAATATCCTCCTCCCAACAAAGTGGTATCAAGAGCCTTAAGATCCTTTCTAGAGAAATGGCAAGTAGCAACATGGTTCCTTTCCAAGTCCCTATGCTCACCAAGAGCAACTATGATAATTGGAGCATCAAGATGAAGGCCCTCCTTGGATCACAAGATGTGTGGGAAGTGGTAGAGAAAGGCTACGATGAGCCAAAAGAAGGAGTCACTCTATCCCAAACTCAAAGGGATAGCTTGAAGGATTCAAAAAAGAGAGACAAGAAAGCTCTCTATCTCATCTATCAAGGATTGGATGAAGATGCTTTTAAGAAGATTTCGGAGGCAGCCACCGCAAAGGAAGCATGGGAGAAGTTACAAACCTCTTACAAGGGTGCTGAGCCGGTTAAGAAGGTACGTCTTCAAACTCTAAGAAGTGAGTTTGAAACTTTACACATGAAAGATGCCGAAAGTATCTCCGATTATTTTTCTAAAGTCTTGACGGTGACTAATCAATTAAAAAGAAATGGTGAAAAGATAGATGATGTAAAAATTATAGAGAAAATTTTGCGATCTTTAGATTCGAAATTCGATCATATTGTCACTGTCATAGAAGAAACAAAAGATTTGGAAGCTATGACAATAGAGCAACTCTTGGGCTCCTTACAAGCATATGAAGAGAAGCAAAAGAAAAAGCAAGGGGTTGGTGAATAATTACTGAAGACACAACTCAACTTCAAAGGAAAGGAAGAAGACTTTGGCAACACAAGAGGACGAGGAGGATATCGTGGTCGAGGAAGAGGTCGTGGACGTAGAAGTATAGGCTTCAACAACAACTATGCCCATGAAGATCGAGGAGAAAGCTCAACAAGAGGTCGTGGAAGAGGTGGCTTCCAACCAAGGCGTGAGAAATCACAAATCAAGTGCTGCAACTGTCAAAGGTTCGGCCATTATGCTTCTGAATGTAGAGCCCTTGCAAGGAGGATTGAAGAGAAGGAAAACTATGTGGAAGAGAAAAGTCAAGAAGATGGCACTCTGTTGATGGCACGCAACAACAATGTAGGAGAATAGGAGAATACATGGTATTTAGACTCAGGGGCAAGCAATCACATGTGTGGAAAAAGAAACATGTTCGTGGAACTTGACGAATCGGTGAATGGAAATGTCTCATTTGGAGATGAATCAAAGACACCAGTGAAAGGCAAAGGTAAGATTCTTATCCGATTAAAAGACGGGAGGCATGAATTCATTTCTAATGTGTACTATGTGCCCAACATGAAGAATAATATTTTGAGTCTAGGGCAACTCTTAGAGAAAGTGTATGATGTTCACTTAAAAAATAATACTCTTTCTTTAAGAGATAATCAAAATAACTTGATTACTAAGGTGCCTATATCAAGAAATAGAATGTTTCTGTTGAACATTCAACACGACATTGCAAAGTGTCTTAAAGCCTGCTACAAGGATGCATCTTGGCTGTGGCATCTACGATTCAGACACCTCAACTTTAGTGGTCTTGAGTTGCTATACAATAAGGAGATGGTGAGAGGATTGCCTTCCATCAGTCAACCTGACCAACTATGTGAAGGATGTCTATTTGGAAAGCAATGTCGAAAGAGCTTTCCAAAGGAATCTTTGTCAAGAGCCAACAAGCCGCTCGAGCTCATACATACAGATGTTTGTGGACCATTGAAGCCAAGCTCACTCAGTAAGAGTAATTACTTTCTTCTCTTCATAGATGATTTCTCAAGAAAGACATGGGTGTATTTCCTAAAGCAAAAATCAGAGGTGTTTGGAGTCTTCAAGAAGTTCAAGGCTAGTGTGGAGAAAGAAATTGGATGCGAGATCAAGGCAATGAGATTCGATCGAGGTGGAGAGTTCACTTCTAAAGAATTCCTAGAATTTTGTGATGATAATGGAATCCGAAGGCCTTTAACCGTTCCAAGAAGCCCGTAGCAAAATGTAGTAGCTGAAAGGAAGAATAGAACCATTCTCAACATGGCGAGGAGCATGCTCAAGAGCAAAAAGATGCCAAAGGAGTTCTAGGCTGAAGCTGTTGCAACTGCAGTCTACCTTTTAAACCGCTCGCCAACAAGGAGCGTGTGGGGAAAGACACCACAAGAAGCATGGAGTGGAAGAAAGCCTGGGATCTCCCACCCGAGAGTGTTTGGAAGCATAGCCTATGCACATATTCATGATGAGAAGAGGTCCAAGCTTGATGACAAAAATGAGAAGCTCATCTTCATAGGGTATGACTCTAACTCTAAAGGCTATAAACTTTACAATCCTAAATATGGAAAGACCATCATTAGCCGAGATGTGGAATTCAATGAAGATGAAGAATGGAATTGGGGTCTACATGATGAAAACTACAACTTACTTCCCAATTTAATGGAAGATGAAGAGATGGAGCAACCAAGGATGGGGCAAGAAAGAGAAGAGACCATGACTCCCCCAACTTCACCAATCAGAAGTCAACAACAAGAACCATTGTCATCTGGAAGTTCAAGCGAAAGAGCACCACGCTTCAAGAGCTTGCAAGAACTTTATGAGGTAACAAAAAATCAAGATAATCTCACTTTGTTTTGCCTCTTTTGTACCTCGGATTTAATATTGATATATCAAAGAAAGACAAGAAAAATTTCTCATTTATTGATATCAAATTACGAATTACATGAATTTGCCGGCATATTCGGCTTTTATCAAACCCCTAGCAGAGGAAAGAAAAGTTGCATTTTGATATCAATAAATGAGACATTTTTCTTGTCTTTCTTTGATATATCAATATTAAATCCATGGAGCAAGAAAGAGAAAGAGCACCATGACTCCCCCAACTTCACCAATCAGAAGTCAACAACAAGAACCATTGTCATCTGGAAGTTCAAGCGAAAGAGCACCACGCTTCAAGAGCTTGCAAGAACTTTATGAGGTAACAAAAAATCAAGATAATCTCACTTTGTTTTGCCTCTTTGCTGATTGTGAACCAGTGAGTTTTCAAGAAGCCGTTCAAAGCAAGAAATGGAGAAATGCTATGGATGAAGAAATCAATGCGATTGAGAAGAACAAAACATGGGAGCTAGCCTCACTTCCAAAAGGGCACAAGGCGATTGGTGTGAAGTGGGTCTACAAAGATAAAAGGAATGCCAAGGGAGAAGTTGAAAGATACAAGGCGCGATTGGTGGCAAAAGGCTATAGTCAACGAGCAGGAATCGATTATGATGAGGTATTTGCTCCTGTTGCTCGCTTAGAAACTATTAGACTAATTATTTCTTTGGCAGCTCAAAACAAGTGGAGCATACACCAAATGGATGTAAAGTCAGCATTTTTAAATGGAGTACTTGAAGAAGTGTACATCGAGCAACCAGCAGGGTACGAAGTCAAAGGACATGAAGATAAGGTATTGAATCTGAAGAAGGCACTTTATGGGCTAAAATAATCACCAAAAGCTTGGAATAGTCGAATAGACAAGTACTTCCAAGAGAATGGTTTCATCAAATGCCCTTACGCCATGCACTTTATGTCAAGCTCAAAGATGGAGATATTTTGATCGTGTGCTTGTACGTGGATGATCTAGTCTTCACCGGAAACAATCCAAGGATGTTTGAAGAGTTTAAGAAAGTGATGAAGAAGGAGTTTGAGATGGCTGACATTGGACAAATGGCATACTATCTCGGCATTGAAATCAAGCTGAAAGAAGAAGGTTTTTTCATCACTCAAGAAGGTTACGCAAGGGAGATACTGAAGAAATTCAAGATGGACGATTGCAAGCCTATCAACACCCCAATGGAATGTGGAGTTAAGTTGTCCAAGTATGGTGAAGGAGAAGATATTGATCCTACTTTCTTCAAAAGCTTAGTTGAAAGTTTACGCTACTTGACATGCACCTGACCTGACATCCTCTTTGCTGTTGGATTCGTTAGTCGTTGCATGGAGACTCCAACTACCACGCACTTGAAGGCTGCAAAGAGAATCCTCCGCTACATTAAAGGTACTATCAACTTTGGCTTATTTTACTCATCCTCTAATGAATATAAACTTGTTGGATATAGTGATAGTGATTGGGCTGGAGACATGGATGATAGAAAAAATACCACTGGATTTGTGCTCTATATGGGAGATACTGCTTTCACATGGATGTCAAAGAAACAACCTATTGTCACTCTGTCTACTTATGAAGCCGAATATGTCGCAGCTACATCGTGTGTTTGCCACGCCATTTGGCTAAGGAACTTGCTGAAGGAGTTGAATATGCAACAAGAGGAGCCAACCAATATTTTTGTTGACAACAAATCTGTCATTGCATTAGCAAAGAATCCAGTCTTCTATGATAGAAGTAAGCACATTGACACACGCTATCACTTTATAAGGGAATGCATTGCAAGAAATGAGGTGCATATAAAATATGTCAAGTCTCAAGAACAAGCAGCAGATATCTTCACCAAGCCACTCAAGAATGAAGACTTTGTCAAGATGAGAAAATTGCTTGGAGTTACAAAATCAAGTTTAAGGGGGGAGTTGAATAAATAAATAAACTTGATTTAATTAGTTTTTGGTCCATTGGGCTTAGTTATTATTTGGCCCAACTTCTAGAATAATCTTTAGGAGTAGTTTAGCCCAAATTCTAGAGTAATTCACTCTAGATTACTCCATGGAAATATCTAGAATAGTTCAACCTAGAAACTACCATGAAAATATCTAGGCTAGGAAAATTGTGGAGAATTCTAGAGAATGATTTGTAGCCATTAGATGAGAACAGTGTTGGCATAATCCTAGCCATTGGTTAAGGAGGTGCCACTAGTATAAATAGGTGTGTCCTCCATCATTTTGTATCAAGCCAAAAAGCCAAAGAGAAAAAAAGAGTTGTGTAGTAATAAAAGTGTTTTCTTCCTCCAAATCTTTCTAAACCTTTCCTTTCTCAAATATCCTCCTCCCAACAAAGTTTGAAGACGTACCTTCTTGACCGGCTCAGCACCCTTGTAAGAGGTTCATAGCTTCTCCCATGCATCTCCATCAAACCCTCAAATATTTTCTCTCATTTTCATGTAAGCCTAAGAGAGATTGATGCATTTTTCCTAAGAGAAACTGATATGGCTAAGTTTAAAGGAGATGGCAATAACACAGTGAAGTGAAGAAGCGGCTTACAACACAGTGTCCTTGTTTTTGTTGCCGTAGGGATAAGTGAAAAACCTCAAACCTTGACAATATTTTTTAATATTATTTATTTTACTGAAGTTGTATTTTGTACATGGAATATACGATTAGTTATAAAATATTCTTTTAATATTATTTGAGAGAAAGTTGAATTTTATAAATATAATATTGGTTCATTTTTTTTTAACGTTACTTTCACCGAAACAAAAAATTTTAGAATAGAAATTATGGTCTATTTATAATTTTAATTTATTTTAAAATTAAAATAATCTTTATTATTTTAATTTTTTAATTTTTCAAATCAAAAAATATTGTTTTTGTAAATATTAGAAAAAAAATTCTAAAGTAATATTAGATTTTTTTTTTGTAATAATATTAGATATTTTTTTTTTATAGAAATAATATTAGATACTTTATTCCAATATAATATATGAGAAAAACTATACCTTTGATAATTGTGCAGTTTCTTTTTTTTTTTCAAGTTGTGAGACTCATATATTTATATTTATGACATAAAACAACTTATCTCATTTAACATATAATTAATAACACTCATAATTTATGTTTTTTTTTTCATATCAATTTTATCCACTTCTCTCCCTAAAATAAACATAGAGAAAAATGTTTCTGCAGTTAATACAGATAAGTTATTTGCATTTATTCCCAAAACGACGTCGTTTTGGTATTGAAATCTTAAAAAATTATAAATATAAAGACTATTATAACCCTAAAATAAATTAAAATTGCAAAAATACCATGATTTTCGTCCCAAAACGACGTCGTATTGAGCTTACTGCAGATAACTTATGTCCAGTAACTGCAGAAAAAACGAACCCATAAACATAATATATCTCATAATATACACATGCAAATTTAATTTTTTTAACAAAAATTAATTAGGTCATATTCCTAATATTCAATTTACTCAAATTTAATTTTTTTGAAAAATTAGATAAGTCATATATATTATATGGAAGTATGTCATACTTTATTTTTTAAAATTAGACAAGTCATTTTTTTAATGTAACTTACTTAATTTTAATTTAAAATATTTAAAAGATAAAATTTACTTTTTGGTAATGAGTTGAGTTGTAGCTTAATTATAATTTAGAAACGTAATATTTTGCCAAAAAAAAAAAGATTGCAATATTAATTTTTAGAAAAAAATATGTGTCCTTTTAAAAAAATAAAGTTATATCATTTTAGCAGAGAGAAATAATTAAATTAATATTTTTATTTAAAATTTAAATTAAAAAACGTATACTTTCTCTCGCATAATTTTTATAGTTTGTACATTTTTTCTTCTTAAAATGACATAACTCGGATAAGCATTAAACCTTATTTTTATTGGGATCACTTTTTCTACAGTCAATGTAGATAATTTATCTACATTAAGCCCAAAATAACGTAGTTTTAAGGCGAAAATCATGGTATTTTTGTAATTATAATTTATTTCAGAGTTATAATATCTTTTCATTATAGTTTTTTAATTTTTCAATCCAAAACGATGTCATTTTAGGAACGAATGTAGATAACTTATCACATTTGCGATATAAACATAAGGGAAATATTTTTCTTATGCTTTAGGAAAGTAGTTACCTCATATTGTAGAAATAAAATTACAAGGGGACCCACAGGTAAGAGGAGATAGAAAAAAGAGTGGTGGGACTTATTCCTCTTTTGTGTGTGTAAAAAAATTGTTTATCTCATGTAAAATATGATAAATATAATCCAAACATTAAAGCCATTTTTGTTAGGGTAATAGTTTTCTTATTCAATAGGAGATAAGTATTATCTACTTATCTCCTATTGACTCATTTAAGTAAATGGGGTCCATTTTTAGGGGGAGAAAAAAAAGTGAAACCCAATTTTAATTTATGTGTGTAGAAAATAAATTATTATATCTTATGTAACATAAGAATAATAAATTTCTTTTTATTATCATTAAAAGTTACCGTACTTTGAAAACCTGTATTTTAACATCATCTTAAAAACCAGAATAAAAAAATAATAATAAAAACATTAAATATATTCTTTAAGAAAATCAGATTCCAAACCGAAGAAAAAAGTTACTTATAAGTTAAAGTTAAAAGGGAGAGCTTAAAAAAAGAAGCTAAAAGTTGTTTAGAAATTACATAAAAGTTTTAGTTTAAAAATTACTTATAAGCACATATTTCAAGAAAATTATCTCTCTCTTTATCACTCTTCATTATAAAAAAAAAAACACACAATTCAATAAAAACATATAAGAGCTTAAAAAAAAAAGCTCCTGCTAGAAACTTTTAGTTTTCAACTTTTTTTCTTCTTCAGTATAAAAATAAACTTTTCGTTATAAGAACTTTTCTCAAAACTTATTTGATCTAGTTCTAATTAAACAAAACACAATACAAACAGGCATTAGTTAACATTAATCATCTGTAACGTTAGTAATAGTATTGTTCCTCTTCATTCTCATATGACTCTGTTCGGTTCCGTTCTTATCCAATGGAACCCATCAGTGTGCAATCCCTAGCCCAATCGGGTCGGGTCCCATCTGAATACATCCAGCCTCCTCAGAACCGACCCGTTCGAAATAACCCACCCGCAACAATTATACCCGATCACGATGTCAACATTCCGGTCATCGACCTCTTCGGGTTCGACCCGAATCTCCGCGATTCGACCCGGGAAGAAATCGGGCGGGCCTGCCGGAAGTGGGGCGCCTTCCACGTCACCAATCACGGTGTTCCGGTTACCCTCCTAGACGCCGTGCGGCGCGTGGGTCTCGCCTTCTTCAATGACTGTCCCATGCCGGAGAAGCTGCGATTCGCCTGTGCCTCCGGCGCCGCCGCGTCGGAGGGGTACGGCAGCCGGATGCTCGTGAGCTCCGATCAGGAACAAAACGATGCCGTCCTCGATTGGAGGGACTACTTCGACCACCACACTCTTCCCCTTTCTCGCCGGAACCCTAATCGGTGGCCCAATTTTCCCTCCGATTACAGGGAATCTGTGGCGAGGTACAGTGATGAGATGAAGGTTCTGGCGCAAAAGTTGCTAGCTTTGATATCAGAGAGTCTTGGGTTGCGAGATTCGTGCATTGAAGATGCTGTTGGGGAATTCTATCAGAACATCACTATTAGCTATTACCCTCCGTGTCCCCAACCAGAGCTCACGCTTGGTTTGCAATCACATTCTGATATGGGTGCAATTACCCTTTTGATCCAAGACGATGTGTGTGGTCTTCAGGTTCTGAAGAATGGTGGTTGGGTCACTGTGCAACCCTTGTCAGGTGCTGTTCTTGTTCTCTTGGCTGACCAAACTGAGGTAAACAAAAATACCCCTTTAGTTACAAGCTCTGGATAATTAGTTCAACATTTCATACATTTGATTTTTGCATTCTGTATTGAGTTTTTTCTATGAAGTAAGCACTTTAGAGAATCTCTGTTGTATTGCTTACTAACTTGAGTTAAATGTCATTAGTGATCCTTAGGTGCACGAATATTAAGTTATTAACCTAATCTAGATGAAACTACTATTCTCATAATACATTCTGCATTTTTAGATATAAGATTGGTATATTAGACTTTAACTCAATTCAAATAAAACTTAAGGCTAGAAATTGTCATACATGATCATCTAATATAGCATACGTTCTTGGTAATCGTTTTAAAAATAAAACACTGTATGTACGTCCTGCGAGCATTCAGGGGGTGTTAGTATTGGTTACTAGGAGAAGAGGGTGGGAGTGGGATATGGGATATTGGTTTTTATTGTGTATTGAACTTGATTTGGACAATAAATTCAACGGGGTAAATTATTGTATTATGTAATATTGCAAGTTGTTTCACTTCAAGGCCAAGGTAAACTGTAAGGAGCAAAAATATATTTGGAAAAGAGATATATTTGTTTTTGGGAAAAAAGTTTCCGATGTTACTTTAGATAACTTTATCTAATGTTCATCGAAACGACATCGTTTTTGGGTTGAAAAATTAAAAAATTAGAGTGATAAAGACTATTATAACCCTGAAATAAATTAAAATTACAAAAATACCATAATTTCCGTCCCAAAACGACGTCGTTTTGATGAACATTAGATAAAATTATTTAAAGTAACATCAGAAGAAACAAACCCTTTGTTTTTTGTATAATGGTTAAGAGGAATTGGTAAACATTACACTCTCTCCTTATTCATTAGGTTGCAACGTGGAGTTAAATTGGGTACCATTACTACCCCCATCTGTTATGGGGAATAATGTTTCTTCCTGAATTAGAAGCATTGGTTACTTCATTTTGCTTGTAAATATGGTATTCAGTATTCTACAATATGACAGCTTAACAGTGGATTCTGATAATTTGTGACTCCTTTATGTTTTACTGATACCTTATTCATTCATGAAATTGATGTTAACAAGGTTTAATTTGGAGGAAGAGAATGGTGGATTTGATTTTAACAAGAAAAAAAAAAATCAGCAAACTTGTACTCTAATAGAAAAATCTTTTGGACCAGATTATAACAAATGGAAAGTACAGGAGCTGTGAGCATAGGGCAATTACAAATCCTGACAGAGCAAGGCTCTCTGTGGCAACATTTCATGACCCAGCTAAGACAGTCAAGATCTCCCCTGCTTCTGAACTGATCAATGAGTCATCACCAGCTAAATACCGCGATGTTGTTTACGGAGACTATGTATTATCTTGGTATACCAAAGGCCCTGAAGGAAAACGAAATATTGATGCACTTCTGCGGCAATCTTAGTGTGTTTTTCTCCTGGCCTTGTGGCTCCACCAGAACTTATGGGAATTCCTTCTCATCCTCATTTTCTTGTTCTGGTTGATTTTTTATTTCCATTGCTATGAATATGTTCTTCTTATTGTTGCTTTAGTTAACGAGGATTTGTTCTCGAAAAAGGGTGAAGTTGGTTTCAGATTTATCTGGTTTGAAATTGTTGATGTTGGAAGAGCAACTTATCAGTATGCTTGAAACTGTTGTAAAAAAACAAGGAGCAAGAGAATCAAATCATGGTGAATCTGAAATCAATATCACCAATTATCAAGAACTAATCCTTATTAACTAAAGCAACCACAAGGAAACATATGTAGCAATGGAAACCAAAAATCAACAAGAACAAGAAAATGAGAATGGAAAGGAAGTCCCATGGATGATTGCTCTCTTGGTTCAGGCGGACAGTGGAGCCATGAGACCAAGAGAAAAAACACTTAAGATTCCTTATTACGTGTTCAAATGAGCATCAAGATTTTTCTTGGAATGCTGGAGACAAGGAGGTTCATATCAAAATCTACAAGCAACAGTTATGGATAAATGAGAACCTAATTATTGTATTGTAGAGCATAATTGAGGCAGCTTAAAGATAGCCCAAATAGCTGCATGCAAAATTCATCTTTTTCGGTGCAAGTTCAATAATCAGTATATTGAGTTTTTATTGATTTGGTGCTTACCCATCTAATGAATTCTGCAGAATTGTTTCCTTAATATTATACTGCAGAATTGTGATATTCATTTCCGATGTGAGCCATCCATAGTTTCTCTCAAGCATACATAAGAAATCCTTTCCGAATAGTAACATGCACACGTTGATGTGTTTTGGTACATACCCAAACAGCAAGTATATTTTTCATTTCTCTAAATCCTGATACCCAATTAAGTAAACTAGCCCAATTTATCCAATATCCATCTCAAATCATGGGATTACGGTGCCTAAGTGATAGATTTTGATGACCCGACACTTTTGCCAGCCTGATTCCCCTGTTTGCTGCGGTTAAACATTGTTTCTAAAGTATAAATTTTGGGATACTCTACTGGATATTCTAAATTGATAGGAGGCTCAAGATAATAAGGAATAATTAGGGATGTAAACGAGTTAGGCAAGTCAAATTTTAGTCTAAATGACTTCAGTTTATATAAATTATTTTAAGTGTGAATTTTATTGTTAGTTTGATACAAGATAAATTATAAGCTTAACCCGACTTGCTTTTAAAAAATACAAAGTTTAACTTGACCTATCAAACCTTTAAAAATAATATATTGCATTCCATAAATTATATGTTGTAATTATTTTGTACAATAGCTGAACACAATTCAAAATGTTGACAATTTAACTACATTGTTAAAAATAAAAAAATAATCAATCGAATCAATTGATTGATTTCTAATTATAAAATTAAATTTTAATCTAATTTAAAACGTGGATGCATACGACGGACACACGCACGCGCCCTGTTGCCCGAAACACTGTTGATGTCTGCATTAGAGAAGTTTTGGTTGCCATGGCCTTTGTTGTTGAAAGAGTTGGTTGTGACAACCACTTTATCAGCTATTATCAGTGATATGTGAAGTGACTGGAAAACCTGGAGTTATAGGAAAAAGTAATTATTAGATACAAGAAGCAAATATTCATAAGGAATTACGGGTAGATAGAAAGGAATTATTATAGCTTTACTCATTAGAAACATAGTAAAACACACAAAAATTCAAAAGATTCCTATTAAAAGCCCCTTTTTCCGCATTAGTATATAAAAGTATAAAGAGTCTTCATGCTGATTGTAAGAACATCAACTAGAATCTATATCACTCACTCACTATGAAAGATTATTTGTTTTGTCCATATGTTGTTACTGATTAATTTATTGAATCTAGGATATTCAACAACTTTTAACAAGCTAGAATCAAGTAGCAAACTATGACTACTACTCTTCAGATAACTCGAGTAATAATGATTGGATGAATAAGATCTGAACATAACATAAACCTGAAACTAACTACAAACTAGACCAAAAAATAGGATTTAATGGTAGATAGAGTATGGAAAAGAGAACATATACACGACGAACACCCAACAAGAAACATAGGGAGAGAAAACAGAACCCTACAAAGCAAATGATACCAAGAAAGACAAAATTGAAGTCAAAGAAGTATCAGCATACCTCCTCATCATTTTGATATTTAGCAATATTCAGCGGATTGTGTAAACACTGCAACCACAAGAACATACAATCAGAGTTTTGATATGAAATACTAATAAAGTATGTGAATTAGAACATACATTCATGATAGGTGCTTGAAATTTAGGATTTTGAAATGCCATAGCAAGATTGGCCATAATCTTTGAAATGACTTCTTCTGGAGAAGGCCCAATTTGATCTGATTAAAGTAAAAATGTAAAATGTTCAGCAAAGACAAAAGGAGAAAATGGTAAGAAGGATTCATACTTAAGCATTAACAACGTCTGAGGGAAATGTACAACCGAGTCTTTGCTTACGTGTAGATTGAGAACCCGGTGGTGAATCACCAAAACCTTGGATAGAGGGAGCTCCGTTTTGAGATGCCTGCAATAAATGCTCATCATTATTACATATTAAAATAACACAAATCGCTAAACTTTAGCAAAAAATTGTATCTTAAAAAAACTCACTTCCTCCGGAACCCGTGATTCCTTGAATGAACTAGATTCATCAACATCTTTAAAGCTTTCAAAAGGACTCTTCCGCACAGGTTGTTCTGGAGAAACATCTACAAAATCTGTAATAGAAAGTTTGTTAAGAAATAAACAGGGAAAAGTCTCAACTTTTATATTGATATAAAAGCTGACAACATCAGAAAACATCTGCACACATAAACTTCTACTTAATTTACCAAAAACCACATAAACTGGACACACAAACTCACCATTTATACATTTCACATGAAACACGTCCGTCTCATGATCTCATCCTGTTGGAAAGAAATGGAAGTGCAAAGCAGGTATTGCATGCTACCAATTTTTTTTTGCTCGTTCTTTATTTGCACTTCATCTTTGACATTGGTAGCTTGGGCTGCTTCTACTTTTGTTGCAGATACATCTACTGTGACAGCAGATTGAGATACACTTGATGTGGAAGGTGCTGAAGGCATCAAAAAGGGAAAAGGAGATCCAGGAGAAAAGGAAGCACTGTCAAATTGGTTACTTTGTGAATGCATCAGGTCCATGAAGGTCTTGAGAGCTTGTTGCATTGCATATTTCTGAAAAGAGATTAAAAGAAAGATGTTGAATGTATATAAAAAGCTCAAGGTTAGTTATTCTAATTCTATATAGAATCCAGTCAAAACCCATGAAAAGTAAAGTTAGAGAGAGCGGTAAAATGCTGGGGAGATTTTTTTTTTTAAAAATATTGCAATTTAAATAAAAAAAAATTATGAAATTATAGCAATTTGAAACTTATTTACAACTGGTAGCAACCAGTTACGCCTAAAGGGTGTAGTCGAGCCCATATTCAAGCGTGTGAGTAGCGCCCAAATTTAAGCGCAACTCAACCCCATTCGTGTTGGGTTAAATTTTAATGAGATAAAAATAGAAAATAGAAATGTGAAGAGTTTTCTGGTGAAGAGTCATGTCCTTAAGTTTGTGTTAGTGGACATTCATGAGTTTGAAGTTATGTCAATTAGAATATTAATGAGTCAGTTATATCAGTTAGAATATTAATGAGTCAGTTATGTCAGTTATAAAGTAATGAGAGTGTCATGTGTGGAGTTATGTTGGTCAGTTTTATATAAATAGCCTTTGATAGTTTGTAGATAAAGTAGATCAAGAGAAAAAGAAAAAGAGCAAGAAACCAAGAATAGAAAAGAAAAGTTTTTTTTGTAGATACACAAGTATGGTTGTCTCTTGCATCTGTGTGGATATTCAATTCTAACAAATTGGTATCAGAGCTTGGGCTATGGAGGAAAAGAACGAGATGAAAGTGCCACTCTTTTATGGAGATAAAGATGAAGCATTAGTCTTCTTACTATGTCTAAAAGAATATTTTCGGAGAGAAAAAACCTTTGAAGAGGACAAATGGCATGAAGCTTTGCGTAGATTCAGAGGAAGCGCAATCAAATGGTTCCGTACATAGGACTGCCGCGATTTTAATAACATGTGGAAGAATTTTCAAATAGCCTTTATAGCGAAATATCTACCCGGACGGTTTGATCTGATTGATGAAGAAGAAGATGAAATCATCAATTATGATGATGAAGATGAGGAGAATCTTGCGGATGAAGAAGAGACCGAGATGGCGGAGTCCGAGGTTGCCAACGGCAACGCATCCGCGGAGGAGATTGACGTGTCAGAACGCGTAAGAGACGACTCGGAGAAGAAGACGATGGAGATGACTGCGGCCGAAGGAGCCGAGATAGAAGAGGAGGAGAACAAGGGAGCCGAGATAGAAGATGAGGAGAACGAAGGAGCCGAGATCGAAGCGGAGAAGGACGGGAACGACGAGTCCATTGTCGAGGTAGAAGACTTCGTGGAACCTGAGTGTCTGGAGACAGAGTCGAAAATCGGAAAGGAGATTGAGAAGCCGAGGTGCTTGATGGAGACCGGCATGGAGGAGACCGCGAATCCGAGTTCCGTGTTGATAACCAGGTTGGGTGAGATCCTGGCTAAATCACCGAGTTCATGTTTTGGAGAAGAGCTCGACCCCGGCGTGATGAGGTTGATGTCGGAGACCGACATAGGCGCGGTTCGGGTTGGAAGTCAGAAGTCGGAGACTGCATTGAATTTATGGTGGAAGTGGAAGATGTCGACACCACCGAAAAGAGACCATTTCCCTGGAGGACGATGGTCTGAGATTCCATTGATGACGCGCGTGGAAGCTCTTCTCGATGAAGAAGAACCCGGCGATGAAGAGACTGAGAGCGAAAAAATGGAAGGTGTGATTGTGGATAGGGAACCCGGCGATGAGGAGCCTAGAGTTACTTTTATGGCGGAATCATTTTGGCTCAAGCGTAAACCAGAAGAAGATCGTGGGGCGGAATCAGAAAATGATGCGTTGAGTTATTTGCTTGATGATGGGAATCAACGGTCCTCAATGAGTGATGGGGTTACTGTGGTTGAAGAGGCCCAACGTGCTATTAATGTAGCACATGTTGAATCTGAAATTATTAAAATTGGCATAGGTGTTGTAAAACTAATGGGACATTATAGTGATACAGATACTGATCAGTATGATGACTTGTGTGATGATCATACGTGTAAGAATGGATGTGGAAGTATATCGGAGGATGAGGTCGACGGAGAAAAATTCAAGATTGTCTATCTTCCACCAATGAAGGAACCGCCAGACAAAAAAAAAATTGAAGAAAGGAGTGTAACATGGAAGCAGCGCAGCAGCGCGAAAAAAATCAACCGGTGGAAAATTCAAAAAAGAAGAATTAAAATTTAAGGGGGAGTTTTGTTGGGTTAAATTTTAATGAGATAAAAATAGAAAATAGAAAATAGAAATGTGAAGAGTCATGTCCTTAAGTTTGTGTTAGTGGACATTCATGAGTTTGAAGTTATGTCAGTTAGAATATTAATGAGTCAGTTATATCAGTTAGAATATTAACGAGTCAGTTATGTCAGTTATAAAGTAATGAGAGTGTTATGTATAGAGTTATGTTGGTCAGTTTTATAGCTTATAAATAGCCTTTGATAGTTTGTAGATAAAGTAGATCAAGAGAAAAAGTAAAAGAGCAAGAATAGAAAAGAAAAGTTTTTTTTGTAGATACACAAGTATGGTTGTCTCTTGCATCTGTGTGGATATTCAATTCTAACAATTCGCTCCTAAATTTAAGCGCGACCGTGATTGTTACACATTCACAAATAGATTTAAAATTACTATAGTTTCGTAATTATTTATTTAAATGGTAATAATGCGGAACTCACCTTTAATCTTGTAGCTACCTGCAAAAATATTCACTTCACTAAACATACAGCAAAGAAAAGCCTCATCATCAGCATATGTAAAGCAGAGTTGTAATTATGATTTTACCAATGAAAATAGTGCAGAAAGTCCAACACCAACAACAACACCAACCCATAAGAGAGGTGACCATCTAAAACTGTAGTGAATAGATAAATAAGAATGTGAACTTGTAAGCAAAAGATATCAACAAATTTAAATATATCTAATCAAAATCCCCCCTCCCCCCTTAGAAATTGAAAATCATAAAAACATTGGGATAAAACAATTAAAATGCAAAAGAAAAAACAGTAAATGATTACATAGTGGAAGACGGAGGTGGTGATGATAATTGTGGGTTAACTCCAACTGATGTTGTTTCTTGACTACTTGAAGAAGAAATGCAAGCAAAATGTTTCATTGTCAGCTCTCCTGAACTGCACTTGAAGAAGAAAAGCTAGCAAAATGCTTCCCAGTATTAGAATATGCTGCACATTTATAGAATTCTCTGACTAAGATTAAAACTTACGTAGATTATTCTAGAAAGACTTGAGAGTTAATGAAAAATGTATGGTATGGAATGATCTAGAAATAGAACTTTCTAGAGAAACAAATGTAAACCACATGTTAATAAAAAATGAAAATATTAGATTAGGTGTATTTTTCACTTGTACTACAAACTCCACGTTTTAGTGCCTGTGGCATTCATGCATTATGTCCTTCTTGCAGTTTGGTCAAATTTGGTGGCTTTCAACAAGGAAATTGGATGGGATTTGCTTTTTCTTTTGGTTTGCTGGCTGGTTCAGTTTCCTCTTTTTACTTTGCTAGTCCAAGCAACTATTGCTTTTTTAACAAACAACCACTGGCTTAGTCATAGGCTATGCCTGTTTTTTATTCACTTCAAGGAGCTCCGGTGCAACTTGCAAGTGCAAAACACCTTTAGGTGCTAGTGCTGTTTCAACACTTTTTTTCACACTTTTACACACTTTCTTTCTTTTCACTCATTACATCTAAATGCCTAGTATATGAAAGAGTTCAACTTGAACTTGACAACTTATTACAACCATTAGTCTCCACCTTTGACCATTCTTGCAATTTTGTAGTCTTCAAATTGAATTTGACTACTTATAATAACCACACCACACTAGGTACAACTCATCGTGACTTGACAACTGATAAAATTTTCAACTACTTCTAGAGTCTTCAAGTTTTCATAATTTTCCACAAGTTTCCTTAAATTTCTAGAAACATCCATAATCTTCTATAACTTTTGACTTCTACCTTATTTTAAATACTTCTAGTATGGTGGAGATTAGAGATGAGGTAGCAAAGTCTAAATTTGATTTCTAACAATGTAGTCAAGAAAGTTTTGAATACAATTTTTTTTGTTATACTATTTGTACATTTTAGAAGAGAGGTGGCTATTCTGCTCAGAAATGAAATGTTCCAAATGTTCCTGGAGATTCTTGCTCCCATTGGACCATTTGTATTTATATTTGACTCTGTACCAGCGATTCTACTATTATTATATGAAAGTATTTGAATATAATAAAGTATTTCATATTGAGTGAATTGAACAGAAAAAATATTTTTATTGACTCGTAAATAAAAAAATAAAAGAAGGGGCTTGCTGATCTTATTACTACAGAGTCAATGTGAACAGTTATAATTTGGCCGGGTTCATGCAGATTCTTCCCCCAACTAACGAAGAGATCTTGGCGGAATTGCCACATATGAAATTGAGCACAATTTTGCAAAGATCTCCGGGCGAACGACGGGAATTGAACCCGCGCGTGGTGGATTCACAATCCACTGCCGTCAGAATTTCTTTGAATATGTCCTTGAATTCATTCGAGATGTGAGCAAAACTCAGATTGGCGAAGAATATGGTCCGTGGGTTTGATAATGGTGGGCAAGTTATTGCCAAAGTCATGGTTAATAGATTAGAATAACGAAAGGTTTAAGAGAGGCCGGTCAGAACTTCAGCGACCTTTCAAATCGTTGCTGGTGAGCTTTCATTCCACCTTATAAAAGCATATTTTTCCATTTTTGTTGTAATCGTTGGTATAAAGTATTTCGACTAATCCGAATAAAAAAAAATAGCTAATTGAAAAGACACAGACAATAAACTATGTATTTGCACAATTTCAATGTTTTAGAACCTCAATCTTTGACTCGCTCTGCACTCGGGATTAGTTTCATAACTGACTTAAAGATGTGAAGTTTGTGAAGATATTAGAGGAGCCTTCTAGCCTCAAAAAAATATTATGCATTGACTTCAATGTAAGGTTTATAATTTTTAACATCATTTGTTGACACGAGGTAAATATAATGAAAAAAATGTTTATCCTTTTAAATGACACAACTTGTGTCATTTCACTCTTATAAAGAGGTGGGACCCACATCTTTATTTATTTGTTTTGTCCATTCTCTCTCCCCTGTAATATATCTTTTTCTCTCATTTAAAATGATACAACTTTACATCCTTTAAAATGACACATACTTTTCCCAAATATAATATGAGAAATTTGTATTTGGTCCAATTCATTTTTAAATTCGTGTGTTATCATAACATAGGTAAAAATAAATTATTCTTTATTGGGTTTAATTTTTCTAAAGTAACTTTAGAGAATTTTTCTGCAATTTCAAAAAAATAACTATGTACTCCCGGAAGTACATAGTTATCAAAAAATTGTTTTTTTTTTCTACGCCGTGTCAGCTGACAATTCTGAGAAGAGAGAAAACTTTTGCAACTTTAAAAATATAACTATGTACTTCCGAGAGTATATAGTTATATTTTTAAAACTGCAGATAATTTTTCTAAAGTAACTTTAAAGACTATTTTCCCTTCTTTATTTTATTATATTCTTACTATCAACTGAAAACTAACTAGATTATCATTTTGAATTAACAAAAAGAATATACTACTGAAGTTCATTTTTATTTTAAAAATATCTGAAATTATTAATCTTAGATCATCTAAAGTGTGGGCCATTATATCTTTAAATTTCTGAAAAATGATCCTTTTTTTCATTTTTAATATTTTACCAAAAATTCAAAAAACTTTTGGACAAAATAATAAAATATTAAAAAGTAAGAAAAAAGAGTTCAATAATAATAATAATAATTTATGCGTTGAAATTGCTTGACGCGCCCTCCTCCTTTCATCGTTGTCACATTCTCAACTCAGGTTTTGATTCTTTCTCTGTCTCTTTCTCTTGTTTAATAATATCAGGCTTTGTTTGCGAGTTAGTTTTAGGAGAGGAAGAAAAGGAAAGGGAGGATTTTAGTAAGTCCTTCTCTTGTTTGTGACTTTAAAAAAAATGAGGAAAAGAAATTAGGGATGTGCATGGGTCGAACCGAACCAGATTTTTTGAAAAATCGAACCGAATTGGTTTAAATGGTTCGGTTCGGTTCAAAACTGGTTCAGTTCGGAAGTAGATCGATTCGGTTCGGTTGGAAATGGTTCAGTTCGGTTCAAAATCGGTTCGGGTCGACCTTCTTTTGAAAAGAAAAAAAAATTAAAATTTAAAAATAAAGTTATAAAAATCAATTTGGTTCGATTTGAAAACGGTTCGGTTCGGTTCGAAAACAGTTCGGTTCGGTTAAACTGGTTCGGTTCTTAAACTGGTTCGGTTCATGAACTGGTTCTTTAAAAATCGGTTCGGTTCATGAACTGGTTTTTAAAAACCGATTATTTTAAGAGCGGTTTGGTTCAGTTTTTTGGTTATTTTGCACACCCCTAAAAGAAATTGGGATTTTTACTAAACCCTATAAAACCCTCATTTTTCTTAAAATTAAAGTTCCCCCAATTTGGGGGGTTTGAGGGAGAAAATATTAAAAATTACTTATCTACCCTTAGCATTAAAATGTGAAAACAATATAAATGTGAATCATTTTTAAATGTGACATTATTAGAAAAGTCTCAAATACCAACAGAATTTATCGACAAAAAATATTTTGTCAAAAATAGTGCTGAAATTTTTGATGAAAATCATATACGTCAAAATATTTTCGTCAAACTCAAGACAAAATTAGAGACGGAATCATATTTTGTCATAATCACTACATCAATTTTTTACGGAAAAAAAATTCAGTCAAAATTATTGATAGAATCTAAATTCCGTCGAAATTTTAAACGAAAATATTTCCGTCCAAAATTTTGACGTAACACATTTCCATAAAAAAGTTTCGACTTAAAACAATTACATCAAAATTTTTACAGAAAATATTTCCATCAAAAATTTTAGCAAAAATTTTCGACGAAAAAAATTTCCATCAAATTTTGTGACAAAAAACATTTCTGTAAAAAAATTTGAAGGAAATTATTTTTTGTCAAAATTCTTTTGCGGAATCTAAATTTTGTCACAATATTTCATAAAAAAACATATTCATCGAATTTTTTGACGGAAAATATTTCCATCAAAATTTACAACGAAACACATTTCCAACAAAAATTTTATCAAAATTCTTTACAGAATTTATATTATGTAGAAAAAAGTTTTCGTCAAGTTTTTTGATAAAAAATATTTCCATTGAAAATTTTAGACAAAAAATATTTTCGTCAAGTTTTTTGATAAAAAATATTTCCATCAAAATTTTCAACGGAACACATTTCTGTAAAAATATTTTGACAGAAAATATTTTCGTAAAAATTTTTGACGAAAAATATTTCAATAAAAATTTTTGACGGAACAAATATTCTGTCAAATTTTTTGATAAAAAATATTTCCATCAAAATTTTCAACGGAACACATTTCTGTAAAAATATTTTGACAGAAAATATTTTCGTAAAAATTTTTGACGAAAAATATTTCAATAAAAATTTTTGACGGAACAAATATTCTGTCAAATTTTTTTGTAGAATCTAAATTTTGTCGAGAGTTTCGAATGAAACATTTCCCTCAAAAAATTTGACAAAACAATTTCCGTCGAAATTTTTGTGAGAACACATTTCCATCAAAATTTTGAACGGAAAATATCCCGTCAAAATTTTTGACAGAATTCTTTTTTCGTTTAAAACATTTGATGGAGGAAATTGTTTTCGTCAAAAATTTATTTTTGTAAAATTTTCATCGGAGAAATTTTTTTTTCGCTTTTCGATGAAAAGTATTTTGTGAAAAAAATAATTTTGTGACAAAATTTTCATCGTTTCCAACGTAGAAATTTCATCGAAAATATGTCTTTTTTAGTAGTATTGTGAAAGTACAAAAATAATTTTGTTAGGAATTATTAATTTAATTTAATTTAATTTGTAAAATATAATAATTTTATTAATTTTAAAAATGGGGTAAAACGGTAAAATATCTCATTAACCCTCTATTATTTCTCTCTTATTATTTTTTTAACTCCCAAACAAGGGAAGAAAATACCCTTCAATTTTCTTCCCCTGCTTCCCCTCTGAACTCCCAAACAAAGCCTAAAGTTCCAAACTTGAATTGAATGGGACACTGGATAATTATGGGTAACCCATTTCCTTCCTTCTTTGTCTTTTAAACGGAGTTTTCTTCTTCTGCTTTACTTGTGCTTCTTTTTGCAGTTTGTCTTGATAGGTAGGGGTACTCTTTGTGACTTTAATATTATTATTATTATAATATGTAATCAAATGAATATTCACTTTGTTCTATTGGCTATTTCTTCTTATGGGTTTTGTTTGTTTTCCAAGAATTTTGCTCAAAAGTCATCATGAATTTTACTCCTCATTTCAGGTGTTGATAGAACTAAATCAAATGTTATCATTTATAATGTAATTAATAATTAATTAATTAATATGACTTCCTAAGTTATAACCGTTAAATGAGCAGAAATCAACGGTTGAAATAAGTAGTAAGGCTTAAAAATCTTACTTTTGAGTCAAATGATCTCTTTCCTATATATATATATATATATATATCTAGGGTAGGATCCTTTGACACCGGTGTCAAATTTAAAGTTTGACCCCTCATTCTAGAGCCGTTAGATAAAAAAAGATCAATGGTATCACATGCTTACAAATAGAGTCGATCTTTTTTTATCTAATGACTCTCAGTGAGGTGTCAAACTTTAAATTTGGCACTGGTGTCAAAAAATCTTACCCCATATATATATCCTATAGGTTATAAATAAGAAGTGGGTTGAGAAAGAAAAGAAAAAAATTGAAGGGGTGTGTGGATTTTAAGAAGTCCCACATTTGACAACTAAAAGAGGTGAGCGAGTATATAAGCTCCCACCTCACACTTCTAAATTGTCCCTTGGGACACTGCATTTTTGTAGAGGGGAGAGGAGCTAGGTGTCCTTTGGTCCACCATTCACGCGAGGTCAGCTCGGCTCAGTTCGGTTTGTACGTGTGTGAAATAAAAAATATTTTTTTATTAATTTTATGTCCAAAAATACCTCTGTCTCTATCTGTTGCTTCTCTCCAAATTCTCAACCCAAACCTTTCTTCCTGCTGGTTTTTTTAATATTTTGAACTGAACCGGTTCTTACTTTTCGATTTGAATCGACGCGTTCATTGAATATTGAACCAAATCGGTCACTGGTTGTGCTCGTTCGCAGCCGCCAATCATGGCGGTTCGCCACTGCCAGCGGTTCATCGTGACCAGTCAATGTCTATATATAGATCCTGACCCATTCAGAAATTCCATCCAGTTTTCTGCATTTTACTCTGCCAGATTTTTTCCTTTATCCGGTTTTGCATACTTCCTTCCATTTTCCAGTGTATTTTCTCTGGCATCTTGTTGTATTCATTCAGGCTGTTGACTAGTAGTGCCATCAATCTTCAGACGCAATCCGTTCTATCGTGAGAGACAAGTTCCCATCAACCTTCAGCATCAGTGAGGGAGAAAATTGTCTTAAGTAGACACTTTTTATGGGCTCAGATTTCTTCCACTATTCTGTATACTGTGTTTATTCCTTTTCAATACTGAGAGTTTGTTCTTATTCTTACTATAACAATGTGTTCATAATTAATAATTTCATCTACTTTATACATAGATTCAAACATCTTAGTAATTTTTAATATCACTCACTATTTTCTAGACAACAAAGTGTATGTTATATGTACGATTAGTCACCTTGTGATGAAAGTTGGTCACCAGACTCACCACTATACAGGAGTTTTAATTAGGGGTGTCAATATAGGTTATGACACGTGGGTCGACTCGCGACACAACACGAAAATTCGTGTTCGGGTTGACTCGTAAAAAATTTCGTGTTAGGAAAAATGACACGTAAAAAATTTGTGTCGTGTTCGTGTCGACCCATATTTTTTTAATTATTTTATTTTTATTTTTCATTATTATTATTTTTTAATTTTTTTTAATTTTGAACTTTTTTTAATTTTTTTTGTCAATTACCGTTTTGACCCCTATTTTGCGTGTTATTTGTGTCGTGTCGTGTCAAACCGCAAAAAATTTGTGTCGTGTCAGTGTTGAAGATTTTGACACGAAAAAAATTTGTGTCGTGTTAGTGTTGATGTATTCGTGTCATGTCAAATTCGTATCGTGTCAAATTCGTGTCGTGTCAACCCGTTTTGACACCCCTAGTTTTAATAGAGGTGTAATAATTCAAGTTGGACCTTCCCTTCATGTTCGATCCAAATTTCAATGGCTGTCTCATTTCTCATTGTGTCTACCTATGTGGTGTTGGTTTAATTCATATATTTTTTTAATCTCTAAAAAAAAAATGAACACATTAAGGAAAAAGTGTTTATCCTTTTATTTGACACAACTTATATCCTTTCACTCTCATAAAGAGATGAGATCCACACCTTTATTTTTTTTGTCAACTCTCTCTTTCCTTCTTTATCTATCTCTCTCTTAAAATGACATAACTTTACATATTTTAAAATGACACACAATTTTTTCACACATTAATTAGTCAGATAAAGAAAAAGGAAAGAAAGGCAATGTCTATTAAGAAAAAGTATATACGCAGATTACAAAATCTAACGCGTGACACTTTTCTTTGGACTTTTGTGATTTCATTTATATTGATGTCTCTGAAAAGTTTGGTACAAAAGGTTACGTCGTACCTCAAATGTTTCCTCTTTTTGTCGCGCCTTCCTGTTGATGATGTAATGTTTTCGTATTTTTCTGTGGCATCTCATGAAACACTAATTGATAGGTTGCTACCCAAAAAGAGTTTCCTTCTTCAGGAAAGTTTAACTAGATTCGTTCACGAACACAAGAGCCCGCATCAATGTATGAAAAACAAAAAGAAAAGAGTAAAGATTCAAATTGGTCCCTGACAAAAAACTCGATGCCCAAATTAGTCCTTCACAAAAATAAACTCGATAGATAGTTCCCAACAAAGTGAAACAGGACCCACGTTAGTCCTTCTGTCAATCCAAAACTCGCGGTGTTAATGACGATGATGATGTGTCACGTTAAGTGACATTGTGAAGGCCACGTGGGTTGAAGAACGACGTCATTTTGATATACTCATCCACGTTGGTCAGACCATTTTATCTGAAACCCAAAATTGCCCCTCACCTAACCGTTGGACACTTTACCATTTCCCTCTCTTGTAACTTAGACGGTCCATTGTTGAGAAGGAAGGAAGACGACTGTGGAGTAAACACTCGCCTGCGTTTGGATTACGAAGTACTTGAACAATCGGAGGGAACCGGTGGAAGAAAAGTGCTTTGGTTTTGTGTGAGGCTGAATCTTCCGTACAAAAAGGTAAGAGAGAAAATCTATGTTGGAACTTTTTTATTGTTCTTTGTCATCCTTTGTGTGTGGTCCCCATGTTGTTCCCCTTTGTTTAATGCTTGTTTTGTTCTGCATGCGTAGTGGACATTGTGGTCTATGTTTCCATTTAGGGTTTTGTGTTAAAGAATTTAAGTACCGGGTGGTGTGGTCCTTGTTTTAGAAAAAGGGCCATGGTTGACCCAGTAACAATTAAAAACCCCATGGTAATCGTTGGAAAAAAAGTCAGAATCCATTAAAAATGTTGATATTTTTATTGCTTTATATTGTTTAAGTGGGCTTTACTCTGTGGCCGTTGGATTAATGATAGGTTTGGTTTTTTGGTTTTGACAGATGTCCGAATACATTGTGATTGTTTATCATCATGGTGGTATTTTAGTCAGAGAAGATGAAGTGATGACCTATATAAATGGAAGGGTGGACTCATTGCCAGAGATGGACATTGACTACTGCAATCTCCGTGACCTGGACACCCTGTTTAAGCAATATGGGTATGAAAAATGCAAGAAGATGATGTGGCTACAGCCTGAGGTACCCAATTTGGAACAAGGGCTGAGACCACTTAGTATAGATTCAGATGTGTGTGCCATGTGTGAGGCTGCTTTAGGAAATGGCAATGAGATACATGTCTACTTTGAGGACTGCATCTCAATTCCCACGTTTGGTTCACCTCAACATGACAGTGAAGAGGATAATGTCATTAATTCAGCATATAATGAGGACCAAGAAGAGGTTGATGATGGGGTCAATTCACATGAAGACAATGCACAAGGTGATGATGGGGTCAAAGAAAATGAAGACAATGCACAAGCTGCTGATGGCCATAATTTACATGATGATGGGATCACAGAAAATGAACAAGCTGCACAGGGTGCTTATGGCTTGAAGGCATATGATGATGGGATCAATTCGGACCATGATGATGATAGTGCAGAGGATGCTGGTAATGGGGCTGAAGATGATAGTGTAGATGATGAGGTTGCTTCCTCACACTCAGATTCATATGAGAGTGCTGAGGGTGAGGTATACAAGCCTCCCCCACCTGGTGTTGAGGATGATTCCGAAGATGATGATGAGGTCAATGTGCCATTGGTAGAGAAAAAAAGGCCTGCAAAACAGACGCTAAGGAGGAAGGCAGTCAAGAAGGATGCCCCAATTCAAGAATCTGATTCTGAAGAAGTTGATGAAGAGGAAGCCATAATGTCATTTGAGGAGGAAGGATATACCTATCTGTATGAGGAGTTGAGGACTCCTCCTTCAAGTGATGATGATGAGAATGTTAGACCTGTCTTGCCAAAGTCTAATGAACAAGCTTCTTTTGGGAATGTATATTTAGAACTTGGTATGGAGTTTATGAATTTGGACCAATTTAAGTGTGCAGTAAAAGACTATAATATCAGTCTTGGGAGGAACTTCATCTGGGTTAAGAATGACAAGGTTAGAGTAAGGGTCAAATGCAGTATAGAAGATTGTGAATGGATGGTGTATTGTGCCTGGAACACCAAGCTGAGCACATTCCAAATAAATACTTTTAAAGAAACTCATACATGCTGCAGAGTCTTCAAAAATAAAAGGGCTACTCGAGATTGGGTGGCCAAGAAATTGGAGAAGAGAATACTAACACAGCCCAAGATGTCCAGGTCAGAGGCATTTGAGCACATGAAGGAGGAATACAATGTTCATTTGGATATGAAGAAAGTAAGCAAGGCTTTGAAAAAAGCAAAGGGAACCATTGAAGGTTGTGAGAAGGAATAATATGGAAGACTAAGAGAATATCTGGATGAGCTGTTGAGGAGCAACCCTGGCTCTAGTTGCAAATTGCAAGTCACCCCCAACCTATTCCACAAGCATTGCCAATATTTGACCGAATGTACATCTGCCTTGATGCTTGTAAGAAGGGCTTCAAAGCTGGTTGCAAGCCCTTAATTGAGTTGGACGGTTGCTTTTTGAAGGGCTATTATGGAGGTCAACTATTGAGTGTTGTGGGTGAAGATGCAAACAAGCAATTTTATGTGATTGCCTATGTCGTTGTTGATAGTGAGACAAAGGAGAATTGGAAGTGGTTTTTGACCTTATTACAAGAAGATTTAGGGGATCATGGAGTATTTGGTTGGAACTTCATATCAGATCAACAAAAGGTAACAGTTTTTAACTTATGCTTCCAATTACTTATTTCACATTATGTTCTGTCCAGATTATGTTTTAACTTTTTGTATCACATTCACATACAGGGACTTGTCCCAGCCTTGAAGGAAATAATGTTAGGTTCACACCACAGGTTCTGTGTACAACATGTATGGAAGAACTTCATCAAGCAATGGAAGGATAAAGAGACAAGAGAAATTTGTGTGAGAATGTGCTAAATGCACCACTGTGCCCCAATTTGAGAAGGTCATGCTAAGGCTGAAGACTCTAAACGAACCAGCTTGGAAGTATCTTGACAATATACACCCTTCATGTTGGGTTAAGGCATACTACATTCACTGGCCTAAATGTGACAATATTACAAATAATATGGTTGAGGTGTGGAATGCAAAGATTGTGAATAATAGGTCCAAACGTATAATGACATTGTGTGAGGAATTGAGGTGCTACATAATGCGAAGGATGACAGCACACAAGAGGATTCTACAAACCTTTAGGGGTAAGATTGCATCTGCACAGCAGAAGAGGCTGAACCAATTGAAGGTTGCAAGCAATTCTTAGACACCAACATGGACTGGAAACTTGGTGCAAGATCTGTATGAATTATCTGGAAAGGGTCAACGTGTTGGGGTTAATTTAACTCAACAATCTTGGAGTTGTAATGTGTGGCAGCTGACTGGATTGCCTTGTGAACATGCCATTGCACACAAGAATGAACCAGTGGAAAATCATGTTCACCAATGGCTGACAGTAGATGCTTTGCATGCCACTTATGAACACACACTGAACCCAGTCAGATCCCAACAATATTGGCCAGCTTGTGATGACCCAAAACCACTTCCTCCACGCTTGAAAAGGCCTATTGGACGTACAAAAAAGCATAAAAAAAAAGATCCCACTAAAGAGCTTATGAAGACCAACAAGAAGCTTAGAAAGACTTACACAGTTCAATGCTCCAAGTGTGGTGAGACTGGTCATTACCCGAAGACTTGTAAGGGACCTGCTGGTGGTTCAAAGTCAAAGACAAAACCAGTTAATGTTGAAGTAGGCCAGTCAAGGTCAGTTGAAGAAATCATCATGAGTCAGGGATGCCCTGCACCAGAGACAAGCAGCCAGCAAACAACAAGTGCAGCTGAACCAAGTGCTTCAAGAGGCAGCAGCCCACCTCCATGCAATCCTGCTGAGGCAGTGACCATTGAGACAGCAGCTGGAGCTAGCAGTGGCACCAGAGCCAGATTTATGAGCTCCATGACTACACCAGGATTCAGGCCACCTAGGCCAGCCCACATAAATGAACTTAACAAGTGTTATAATCACTGACATTAGTATATATTCAAATGTGACAGTTAGCATTTTTTTGTTATTAGGCCAGTAGCTTGGAATTGTAATTAGGCCAGTTTTTTGTATTAGTTTGGTATTTGGCCCTGTTCAAATGATTCACCAATGGATTTTTTTGGTATGCCTCTGGTTATGGCCATATTAAGTAAGAACACTTTGTTTTTTGGAAAGACAAAGTGTTCCTACTTAATGGTTTAATATGTCAGTTGGAATTGTAAGTACAAAGTTATGATATGAATGACATATGTTTTTTGGATTACTATATCTCTTATGTCATTACTATTTTTCATTGTTGTCATTGCTGTGAAATGAATGAAAGATTATGTCAGTTTGGTTACTATCTACCTTCACTGTCATGACTGTATTCAATGCTGCAATTTTTAAATGTTGGTCCAAACCATATATCTGCTGATACACTTTCAGGTTTTTGTCAACAATGGTATGTTCTGTTTGCTTTGTCCATTTACGGGTCATGTGTTGCTTAACTTCACTTACCATCCATATGATTTTTAAGTTCCCTTATAAGTCCTCAATATTTTTTATCGAGGACCTTTTTAGTCCTTGGTTTTTAACAAAGGGGACCAATATGGTCCCTAAGAATTTTATCGGGGTCATTTTTAGTCTCTGCTACAGTTCTGTTAACACCAGTGCCACCATTTGCTATTAACAAACCAGCAATGTCATTTCCCCTAGTACATGCTGATATTAATCATGCCTAACACAATCAACTTCTGCATAATTCACACCATCGCATTATTAGTTTAGTCTTTATACATTGTTTCCATTCCTTTTTTTATCTCCATCGAGTTTATACAACATTTTGAGCCAATAAAGATAACTTCAAATACATAAGCCATGCTACATACATTGCATGAACAACAATTCATTACACCAGCAAATCTCAATAGAACCACATTTTTTATTTCACTCCAGCCTACTTGCAAGATATATATATATACTAGAAACACAACAATAATGGATCCAGTAAACACCCTAGCACACCTACACACTTGCATAATTTCCTTCTCAACCCTTTCAAAGTCTGCCTGCATCTTCATTGATATGTCTTCAATCTTTATACAGGGTTCATTAATCTTCTTTTTTGGACATTCACCTCCAGCTACAGTTCATCATTGAGCTTCATGTCCAAAAAGTTCAACTTGAACTCCATTTCAGCTACATTCAACTCTAGCTTATTAATTGTCCAATCTTCCAACTTCATGGTATCAGATGTAGCATCATCCACCCATGTAAAAAAGTTACAGTGTGGCTTCTTTTCCTAAACCAAATTCAACTATACAGTTAATAACATTGACATTACAAAAATAACGCATGAAAAAATCAACCTCACCTTGAAGTTGGGGCACCCAGAAAATGATCTATTAGGGTTTCTAAGTGTCTTGGAGGTGTAAACAACATTGTGCCTCCCACATTTACACAATGGAGTAGCTCCCCCTTCTAGAAGACATTTTCATGGCATACAAACTAAGAACAACCCTAAATCGTACAGTATACACCCACCTTCACTAAACCGTCAATCAATTTTCCCCAAATTCATGCGTACAATCTCCGATTCAATGCCATGCTTTCTGGTTTAAGAAAAACCCTAAAAAACAAACGACGATGTTCCTTGGATGAAAGAGAATTAGTCTGACCAACGTGGATGACTATCTCCAAACGACGTCGTTCTTCAACCCACGTGGCCTTTTGCATGTCACTTAACGTGACACATCATCACCGTTATTGACATCGTGAGTTTTGGATCGACAGAAGGACTAATGTGGGTCCTGTTTCAATTTGTTGGGGACTATCTATCGAGTTTATTTTTGTGAGGGACTAATTTGGGCACCGAGTTTTTTGTCAGGGACCAATTTGGGTCTTTACTCAAAAGAAAAAGAAGATCTTATCATGTAGTTGAACAAATCAATAATAATAGTTGAATATAACAAGTTTCCCCCTTGTCATGTCATTTCATTTACAAAAAAATGAGATAGAAAGAATCAAACCTGAGTTAAGAATGAGACAATGATGGAAGGAGAAGGACGCGTCCAGCAAATTCAACGCATAAAGAATTAGGGCAAATGTTTGTCATTTTAAATGACACAAGTTATGTCATGTTAAGAGAGAGATAGACACAAGCAATAAAAATCATGGGAGAGAAAGTGGTTGGTTTTTTTTAATTTAAATTTTAAATAAATTTTTTTATGTGTCTATCTCTATCTTAAAATGACATAACTTTATGTCATTTAAAATGACAAATACTTTTCCTAAAAACTTATTATTATTATTGGGTTTTATAAAAGTTATGTTGTAGAAAAAGTGATTGTGTTATGTTATAGATATTCCTTTTGCGTGCCGTAATTTTTTTTTCTTCAAAACATGCAGGCCCCACAAAATGTTGTGTGTGTAGGAAATTTTTTGTGGTCATGTTAAATGATGAATGCAAACCCCATTATTATTATTATTATTGAACTCTTTTTTGTGGTTAATTCAAAATGATAATTTGGTTAGTTTTCAGTTGATAGTTAGAATATAATAAAATAATAAAATGTGGAGTTTGTAGTAAAAGTGAAAAATACAATTGGGGAGTGTATTGGATTAGGATTTTAAAAGATTTTTTTGAGTTAAAAATCTTATAGATTTTAAAAGACTATTTAGAATTGGAGAGACTTTAAAGACCTTTTTAAATTTTTTTTTACAATCAAGATTTCATAAGATTGGATTTTAAAGGATTTTAATAGAATTTATAAGATTTTAAAAAATTATATGAATTTTTAACAAACATTCAAAATTTCAAGAGTCAATACAAAAGGGAAAGATTATACTTATAATCTATTTTTGTTTACAATATTTTACAACCATATCTTAACCGTTGATTTCAGTCAATCAACGATTATCATTCATTGCAAATTAAATATTAATTAATGAGTATGATTTGCAAAAATAATAATCATTGGTTGTAAAAGGTCGTAAACAAAAATAGGTTGTAAGTATAATCTTCTTCATAAAAAAACAAAGAAATGCAATGAAATTAATAAAAAAAAAGTAAAACCTAATATAATTTTCTCAATCAGTAAAACATAATATAATTTTTAACAAACATTCAAAATTACTAAATAATAGCTTTTCAAATATCTAATGGGTTGAAAATTATCTTCTTCATTTGGTACTAAACCTATGAATTGATATATGATTATAAGACCTAATTTTTTTAATTATAAAAATAATTCTAAATTTGCATATAGAACCTAAAGTTCATGATAAAATTTCGTTTGGAAGTTTTTGCAATTGATCTTGAAAAACTTGGAGTTTTTGTTTTACGTGATGAAAATTTTCTAACCATATATTGATAGAAATAGTTTACCCCTGAATCATGTATATAATTATAAAATACCAAATGATATGAAATCAAAGTTGGAATTGTGTGTACCTTGTTGGATCGTCACAAAGCCAAAAGAAAGAAGGGACTACATGCCAGATCTTCCTCTCTATCACCTATTTCGATAAAGGCAGCCTCAGCAATGAGAGCATGATGACTTAAGTTTATATTAATAGGCTAGAGAGGGGACGTAGCTAATAACTCAGAGAAGAGTCTGTGTCCACTGGGTCCACCCATCATGAAAAACCAGTGTCACACTAAAGCCTACACTGCTGCCCAACTAGGCCCAATAACAACAGATGCTAGAAGCCCAATTCAATGTGATCACAATGGGCTAGTTACAATAATAATATTGGAATATCCATTAATCCGATTAATACTAAAATACAAAACTAATTAATTAATATTGCCCACATATAAATAAAAATTTTAACATTCTCCCACTTGGGCTATATTAATTAATATTATTTTGAAAATCATTTTATTTTGAAAACTACTCTATCGGGTTAATAACTAAAAAGTAATTTTACGTGGCCACGATTTTGAAAAATAATATTCCAATTCTAACATCTCAAAATAATTCAATCCAACATAACCTCATCTTAAGAACATGACGATCAATATACCGAAATTATCATAACATATGACCTTCCATACTCACATACAATGAGTATTACATCTTCATGAATCAAGGCCTATTAGTGTAGTAAGAATTAGTGCTAAAATATGATCAACAATGTAACACAATAATTCTTATCGGTCCTCAATGTAATTTCTTAACAGCATAAAATCACGTTAGTGCAATTTCCAAGCAACTTAAAATTACACTTCTTGATACAATTTCTCAACAATATGAATCGCATCCCCACAATTCTTAAACAAATGAAATTGCTTTGCTTAAATAAGCCAGTATGTCACAATACAACATAAGATCTCAAAATTTGTGACATCCAATCACCTTTAAGCTCACAACATGTTTAAAGATAGTATTTCATACATATATTTCTCAGTCGACAGGTAATATAATAATAATGATGATTATCAATTACGAAAATTCAAACAAATATCACAAAATAATTATCAGTTTGAATAAAAAAGTGACCAAAAAATAAACAAACTGAATATGACTCTCACTAACCACAGGAATCAAAAGAATCTAAAATATTCAAAAGCAAGCCTTGAGTATTACTCCCACTAATTAATAAAATCAAAAGAATTTAAACGCATGTTCTATACACGAAAGAAGCTACTCTAAGGTCTTTCTTATCAAAGCTTTTAGATAAAAGGCTCTTGTTTTATTCAATAAATCAACATCTTACTAACAAATAAAATGTCATCTACATAGGATACCAAAAAAAAATGTCATCTACATAAAGTACTAAGAAAATATATTTACTCCCACTTACTTTCATGTAGATGAATCAATTAATGAGCATACACTCGCTTCAAGGATCTGTCCCCTTTGGGCAGATAGATCACCTAGACCAATGCACCACCAATAATTTTATTATAGTTAAGCTTCCAATTAAAATACACAATAACCCCCTTTGGCCAGGAAATTGCATGAAATAACTAGAAGCGTTCCTCAATAATTTTTTACATTTAAACAGTTCAAGCAGAAGCATATTATCCAATAAACAAAAATATTACAGCATGCAACACAAGCTGAGAGTACAAAATTATACAACAATATCAAATGAGAGCTAATTTTTCAATACATTGCGCACCAAAATATACTCAAAAATAAAATAAAGTTCATAACTGATAGAGTTTAACACTAGTTAATTTTTATCACCAAAAGTTACACACATAATGTAATAAATTAGTCATGAGCAATAACAAAAATAATTAAATATCATAGACTTCCCTTTGGGCAGAGTATATAATATATAATTATTTTTCATCACATGAGGATTTAACAACGGAGAGAATTATATATAATTGTCTAAAATTTATCCCCTTTGGGAAGATTAATTTTATAAATTATATATCTCCTTAATTCCAACATAAAAGCATCATAAGTAATTTTCAAAAAAATTATCTCCTTTGGGCAGATAAATAATTTTCAATCACATGTTCCCATCAACAAAATTTTATCTTCATGTAATCTATTATTATATATTAAAACTCCCTTTGGGTAGGTAATTAACATATAATAATTATTAAAAATAATAATAACAGCTCATGAACCAAACATGCTCAAACAATATGAAACACTTTTCCAACATGTGTTTCTAAAAATTATTACATGTCAATAAAAAAAAATAAAAATTCCACTCATTGTCATTCACAATTATTAAAATTCTGTATCAAAAGAATATTTTACTTATATCATTACTGGATATGCTAATCAATTTTAAAAATTATTATATAAAATTCAAATAATGGCAGCATGTATTTAAAATACAGCAAAACAACAAAATAAAAATTATTGAATGAAATAAAAGAAAAGCCGCAACAGTTTGCTTCCACTTTGCCCACATAACTTATTCTCCTTTATCCCTGATTTGATCATTGTGGCTACTTGCATTATACAAACATCTAATCATACGACATATATATTCAAACGGTATATATATATATATATATATATATATATATATATATTATCACAAACGGTATATCCTTAAAACAAAACAAACAACCATATATATTTTATTGTTACATATTCTTAAAAATCGAAATTGATAAATATATGACGATGCACAAATCGTAATAGGCTAAAATGATGATTGTTACATCTCCTTATAAATCGAAATTGATATATACAGTTTATTACATGTCCAACTTTTATTAGGGTTTACTAATGCTTCCTTTTGAAACAATAAACAGGGAAAGTTTTCTAGTTCACTCTAAAATCAATTATTCAATTTCGTGCACTTTTTGTCTCCTCCTCCTTCCGTTGGTTTTCTTTTTTTCATCAAAATTCACCATTAACCGTGTTTAAAAATTGGGTTAATATATGCATTTGTCCTGTGAATAGTAAAATAACCGTAGGAAGGTATGTAATTAAATAAGAGGGTAGATGATAAGTGAATCTAGAGTAGTTCGCATAGACATTTTCATCAAAATTCACCATTAACCGTGTTTTTTTTTTCAATAGTATTTAAATAGAATAAATATTATATAATAGTGACATATCTAGCAATTCAATTAAACTGATTTAGGCCCTGTTTGAACATTGTTTCTAAAAATAATTTTGGTTTTTAGAATAAAAAAAAAAACCATTTGATAAGGTCTATTTTGTAAAAAAAATAAATAAAAAAATTGTAATTTTTTTTTAATTTCTAGAATCAAATTTAGAGAACATATCTGAGTTATTTTTGTTTTGTGTTTTAATTTAAAAAAAAAACAAAAAAACAAAAAAAACAAAAAACACATATTTCCATAACTATTTTACAAAACTTAAGAAGAAAACACCAAAATACAATCAAACACCCACTTAACAGTTCATTATTTGTGAGATATGTGAAGCAAACATTTTATGTTGGGTCTGTTTGATTTTTTTGTTCTTAAAACTGTTTTGTAGAATAATTATGGAAACAGTTGTTTTCTATGTTTTTTTTTGTTTTGAAAGCTAAAAATCAAAACAGAAAACAAAAACAACTCAGACATGTTCTCTAAATTTGATTCTAAAAACAAAAAAAATAGTTACAGTTTTTAAGACTTTTTTTTACAAAATAGGCCTCACCAAACGAGTTTTTTGTTTTTTTGTTCTGAAAACTAAAAAACTGTTTTTAAAAACAGTAATAAAACAGAGCCGTAACATATCTCCGGTCAGGATAAAAAAAACATTTCTCTGGTCAATATATATATATATATATATATATATATATATATATATATATATATATATATGCTTATCGTTGCTTATCGTTTCTCAAGCTGTTTGAGATAATTTTATTTCCGGCTATCAAGGCCGTGCATGACAACCTTCCCGGAATCAATTCTTTTTAAATTTTTGTTCCTGGGAACAAACATGGATAGGAAACTTGATTGGTAAAATCGGTTTATTTTTTTTCCCGAGATGAACCGATTTAATTTTTGTGCTGGAGAACAGAAAAAAGAATCAAAAAATTTCTGCTTTTTTGTTCCCTGTCACAAAATGAGAAACACTTGTCTATCTCAATTACTCTCCACCACCACCATTATCTCAACACAACCACCACTACTATTGTCGTCGTTGTCGTCGTACCCCCAATGCCGTTGTCACCACCACCTCCACCCATCGCCACATCACCACCACCATATCACCACAACCACTACCACCACCATCACCATCACTATTGTTGCAGTCATTGTCGTTACCATCATCACCATGCCACCTCCACCGCCACCAACCACCACCACCATCGTTGTCGCATCCACCGCGACCACCACCATCTCATTACCACCACTGCCGCCGCCACCATCGTCACCACCACCACCATCGCCACCACTACTGCCACCGCCACTATTACTGCCGTCACCACCACCACCACCGTCGTTGCAGCCACCGCCACCACCACCATGTCATTACCACCGCCACCGCCATCACCATCACCACAGCCACTGTCGTCACCACCATCACCATACCACCACCACCACCACCATCATCGCAGTCACTGCCGTCACCACCACCGTCGTCCCAGTCACTGCCGTCACCAGCACCACCATGTCATTACCACCATCGCCGCCGTTGACACCACCATTGTCGCAGCCACTGCTGTCACCACCACCACCACGCCACCAACAACTGCCACCATCGTCGCAGCCACTGCCGTCAGGACCACCGCCACCAACTACCCCCACCATCGTCGCAACCACTGTTGTCTCCACCACCACTACCACCGCCACCACCGCCATTATTACCACCTTCACGCCACCACTACCGCCACCACCACCACACTATATGGAAAAGAAAGTGTAATATGAAAAAATTTATGCTTAACAGGAATTATATTATATTATATTATTTGTTATGTTATCAAACACAATTCTCATTCTCGGAATAAAAATAGAACATGTTATCAAACACATTTTTTTTTCTCAGAAACTGTTCCAAGGCACAGAAATAGAAAAAAATTGTTTCTTTTCAGAAATAGTGACAGGGAATAGAATGGTTGTCATGCACACCCTAAATCATAACCGTACAAAGATGGATCAATTGTGATAAAGGAAGAGAGAGAAAAAAAAGCATAACCCTTCAAAGGTGAGTCAATTAATATAAGAAAATAAATAAATAAAACGACGTAGTTTTGGGTTAGCCGAAGATAAACTTATCTCAAGCTACTTGAGAAATGTTTTTCCATATATATATATATATATATATATATATATATATATATATATATATATATATATATATATATATATATATATATAGGTATATAGGATCTTTTGACACCAGTGTCAAATTTGAAGTTTGACACCTCATCTGAGAGCCGTTAGATCAAGAAAGATCAATGATATGTGGTTGATCTTTTTTGATCTAATGGCTCTCAGATGAGGTGTCAAAGGATCTTACCTCATATATATATATATAAATATATATATAAATATATATATATGAGGCAGGATCAATGTAAGAATAATAAGTCTTACACCAAATCTTAACCATTGATTTTCTGCATCTAACGGTTAAGATTTATTAGGTCTCACTCATTAATTAATTTTTAATTCCCAATAAATCTCAACCGTTAGATGCACGGAAATCAACAGTTATGATTTGATGTAAGATTTATTATTCTTACTCTGGTGTAAGTTGATCTTATCCCTATATATATATATATATATATATATAATTATATTAATGTTTAACAAATATTAAAAATAACCAGAATAAATAAAAAATAAAAAAAATAATTATATTGATAAAAAAAGTTTGAAAATATAAATAAACATTTGATATTGGTAATTCATAGACTAGTAATTTATCCAAGTCTAATTGATTATTGTTCACTGATATTGCTCTGGATTCTATTCTAGATTCCTAGAAATTACTAGTTCGTCAGCGAACCCTATAGCTCACAAGTCACAACGATATAGGTGTACCCAAAAAAAAAAAAAAAATAGTCACAACGATATAGTGTGTAGACAGCCAAAGAATATCCCAAGGTGCTAATTAGCATATTCGGTTTGATTCTTCGGTGGGGCACTGCGGCTTGACTCCAAAACACGTTGAAGTTTGAACAAAAAGTAGATATCTAAAACTCATCATCCTTGAGAGAGGGAGACTCGTTTGAGATATGTAAAATTTATCAAGCACCACACTTCAAAAATCCTGACGTGTCGTGTCTGATATTTTTCGACACTTACCGACACTCCGACACTTTCCGACACTCTAATATTCATTGCAAAGACTCAAAAAAAGTTCGAAAGTTACTGTAAAGAACCTTGATATACACCACCCCAAAAGCTAGCTCAAAGGGTGGGAGTGCCCAAGACCTTATAAACTCCACATTGGTTGCACATACAACCAATGTGGGACTATATATCTCAACACGCCCCCTCACACAAGAGCCCATTAGGCTTGAAGAGTGGACAATGCAACAGGCCCAGCCTACCTGTGCTAAGAAACGCCACAAGAGAAAGTAGGGGGCGGCGAGGTTCTGATACCATGTAAAGAACCTTGGAATACACCACCCCAAAAGCCAGCTCAAAGGGTGGGAGTGCCCAATACCTTATAAACTCCACATTGGTTTCACATACAACCAATGTGGGACTATATATCTCAACAGTTACGTTGCATTGTATTTTGAGTTCCAACTATTAGATTCGTTACATTACGATTATGATTTTATTGAGTTTAATATAAACATTTGTGATATCTTATGTTTCTTTGCAAAATTGATGGGTATTATAAGTTGATCTTTATTTTTTGTTAAATTATTGAATACTAAATATAATATACACTACATAAATTAAAAATATTATATAATATCAAAACGTGTCCTAACGTGTCAGAATTTAACATTTTTTAGAATTAACGTGTCAGAGTGTCGTATCCCGTGTCCCGTGTTAGTGTCGGTGCAACATAGTCTAAAACTACTGCATGTCTTTTTCTCTCTCCAAAAAGTAGATCACATCATAAATGAGAGAGAGAACCAACTTAACAAATAAAATAAATATGTCAGTTATTTTACCGACTTATTTTTTTAATTATCTTTGTTTATTACTTTTTAATATCATTAAATCATATTCTCAAAGGTAAAAAAATAAATGATTTAATAAAAATAAATATTTATACATGTATGTTTGAATATATTTAAAAAATAAATTAAAAAATAAAAATAATATTTACTATTAAATTTTTTAATTATTTGAAAATAAATACTTCTACATTTTATTTAAGAATATCTTTAAGGACATATGCTAACGAACTAGTAATAAGAATGTTTGAATGTATTATTTCAAAGTTTATTAAAATATTTATTTTCAAATAATAAAAACGATTTAAGAAAAATAAATAATTCTTTAGTTTACATTTTTAACGTGTAATCTAAAAAATACACCTTAAAACAAATTTAATATACTTTTTTCTATTTCTCAAAGACAACCGTTTATCAGTTTTGTTTATTTTATTTTATTTGTTAAGTTGGATTTCTCTCTCATCCATCGCATGAGCTACTTTTTAGAGAAAGAAAAAGACATTTAGTTTAGTTTTAGGAGTGAAGATATTCTAATTATCAAAAATTCTTACTACCTATCACATCACCATTGGATCAAATAGAGAGATTGTTAAAAAGTTTTTGAAGAGAGAAAAAATGTTAATCTAATGGTGATTAGATAGGCAGTAAGTTGGTAGTGGAAAATTTTGATAGTGAGAATATCCCTCTGTAATTTTAGAGATCTCAAACGAGTTACGTGCATCTCTCTCTCTCAAGGATGATGAGTTCCTCTTTCGTTCAGCGTGTTTCAGAATGCTTCATCAAGTCATAGCGCCGCACCGAAGAATCAAACCGAATATGCTATTTAGCACCTTGGGATATTCTGTGGTTGTCTACACACTACATTGTTTTGAGCTACCAGTATAACAACTCTAACTTATAGATTAAGGTAATGGCATAGGATTAAGTGTTAATCATGCATAATGTGGATAAATTAGACGGAATACTTAATTAGACGTGTGTTGAGAATAACCATAAGGGAAGCATTTCTCATTAAAAAGGAAATGAAAATATAAGTTCAACCATGATGTGGGTTAAATGGTTAAGTGGGGTTATGAAAAGAAATGAAAAAAATTTAGAAAATATAAGTTCAACCACTTCTCACTGATGTGCTCGCTGGAGTGAGGTGTTCAGCGAGCGTTGAATTAATTCGTTAGAGTGAGCAGCTCAACGAGCAAAATGTGAGCTCGCTAGAGCGAACTACCCAACGAACAAACACATGTTTTGTTAAAATTATGTAAGAACAGAGTCGTTCGACGGAAAAGAGAAAATAAAACACAAAGGAGCCATCTTTAGGAGAAAGAAAAGCTTGAAAAACCTAGAGTGCGCTAGAGTGAGTGAAATCAATTAGTTCTAACTTCAAAATTGAGTATAATCACCAGGAAAACACAACCCACCAAAGAAACCCCTTTGAAGACCACTGTATGGGGAGATTTTTCTCTATCAAAGTGGCGACCCAATGATATTTGTGGAGGAATGAATGATGCTTTGGCTCATTGGAGGCTTGATAATCATCCCTTAGGTCATTGTGGTGCGATTGATGGTAAGAAACCCCCTCCTTTTGTTGATTTTCATGGAGTTGAATTTCTAGGGTTTCATGGAAATGTTGTGTGGGATTAGGTATGTTGGAGTTTGAATGAGGCTTGTTGTATGTTAGGAAAAATGTGAAGGGAGTAAAATAAACGGTGAAAATGTATTTAGAACATTGTTTTACCACACCTTGATATTTTGGAAAATTTCATGGAAATGTGACCTTGGAGGTGGGTCTTCAAGCATGAATTGAACTTTATGCATGTTGGAGAAAACGTTTAGGGGGTGATTTTAACGGTGGGAGTGCATTAAAATAGTTGTTTTGATCATCATCTTTATTTTCGAAAATGTGCACATGATAAAGTGTTGGAATTCTTGCAATTGCAAGTAATGTGTCGTGTTTGATAGACAATGATTATGTTCATTTGATTTCTAGGCTTGAAACAAGTGGACAAGAGGTGAGGAATCAAGCATTCGAAGGTTCCATGACGCTTAACATTGAATCTTGAGTGATTCAAGTGAAGGTGAGTTCCTAACATTATAGAGTATGTGATGGAATTATGAGATATTCATGTGTTTGCATTTAATCGATTGCAAAATTGCCTTGTGAATAGGTATTGTTCATAGGAAATTGTTTATATGCTTTGGATATTGAGCAATGGCTGGAGTGAATTCCTTGTGAGGGAATTCTTGTGCTTGGAGCAAGCATTGGTTGAGAGCTATGCAGGTAAGCTTTCAGACCTTAAGATTTATCCTTTTTTGTTCCACCAAACCCAGTGATGGGTGTTGGTTTATATGGTTGATGCAATAGATTATAATATAATGCATATTGTGTGTTGCTTGTTGTGCTGCTTATGATTGGTGTAAGTCGCACCCTGTGTTGTGCTCCAAGGTGTATGTGGGTAGGTTGCATGGTTGCGTGATTCCTACGGTAGGTTACATGGTTGCATAATTCACACGGTAGGTCACATGGTTACGTAATGCCTACAGGTACGTTGCATGTTAGCATAATGCGTACATTGTTCTCTGGCCAGTATGATTGTTTGTCTTGCCCTATGGACTGTGTGAGCACCAGGAGGGGCATTGGACTATTATTGCACATGTTGCATGCATGCATACATATTGTATTATATGTCATTGCTTGTTATTCTGAAGTGAACTGTGGGGCGAAGAAATCCTCCAAGAGCCCCTAGTTCACTGGGATGTTTATCTCACTCCACGTTTCGGGACCCCCTTTCAAGTACTGGTACAAATAGTGTGAGAGTGTCTATTGACAGGAGACCATTGTAGACTGAGCTCTGTTGTATGCTGTTATGGATAATTGTATATGGATAGTCCATTTGATACATTATGTTGTATTTTGTATTTGGAGGACTTAGCCTATGAGAATGATTTTGTATATTCATGTTTTAGAATTTATGCAAGAGTATTGATCATGTGTACTTGTAATAGCTATATCCCAACTGTTACATTTGGTAAGCATTTGTATGCTTGTACATTGATGTAATCTAATTGGTATTCGTATGTGTGCATGAGAAAAGGGCTATGAAGCCTATTGGATAGTGAGACCCAAGGATAGGCGATATTACATGTTTTGGTGTCATTGAATAATGCATAATGTGAATACCATTATGCATTAAATTGATTGAAGTAAGTGGATAAAGTGTGAGGTAAGAAAGTGAAGCAAAGGCATGAAATATTGCTGAAAATTATATGATGTAGTAGCTCCTATGTTTGTTGAGCATTGGGTGTTATTTCATGTCTATTTTGCCTAAATGGTGTGCACTCATGTGAGCAATCAGCCATGAAACAAATAGGCCATGCCAAAATTTAAGCTTTGCTCGCCGGTGAGCTTGCTTTAGCAAGGAGACCATCAAGATAATTAAAATGGAGACAGAAGCAATGTTAAGTAAGGGGGTGCTCGCTGGAGTTCTCGTTGTAGCGAGCGTTTAAGCTATCGTGCTTGCTCGTTGACTCGCTCCATCAAGGGGTTGAGCAAGGAGCAGGGCAACTGGGCAGTAGCTATTGCCTATGGATTAAGTGGCTCGCTGCCATGCTTGCTTGAGCGAGGGACTCAGTGAGCAGTGTGAATTTTGTAACTTAAGTAATGAAATTGAGAGGTGTATGAGAACCTCATAATAGTGTTTAAAAGGACTTGTATGATATGTTTAAGCTATATTTATATATTCCATAATGATACATTGTTACAATTACAGTTTTGATTATTTTAAATACGGTATTAATTTTCAACGGAAACAGATAATGTTTAAAAAGAGAAAGTTGAGCCGTGTTTTTAAATAAACTGTTGAGATTGTAACTGTACTTAATATCATACATAATGTTAACATATCGGATGCATACGGGGTATTACAACTGGGTTCGCTGACTCTCGCTCAAATGGAGTGAGAGTGGTCTCGCACTTTTTAGGCAAGATTGGTGACTGTAATTCGCCCACTTTGGGCGAGAATACTCATGCCCATTTTGAACGAAACTGAGTGTAATAGATCCATAAATTATTTCTAAATTGCTATATTTTCGTAATTAGTTATTAAAATAACAATATTTTAATTAGTTAGGTTGGTGATAGTTATGTATACAAAATTTTTATTTACAAACTACAGTATATAATTCGGCAATACATTTACTTAAGAATGTACTTCTTAAAATATATAATATAATTTATAAAAATTTATAAATAAAAAATTTATAAATATAAAATATCCCAATTAAATTTGATTTTAGTTCGTAAAGCATGAAACATGAAAATCACTGACCACCCTTATATTCTTTAAATTGTGTTTCAAGTTGGTGTTCTGTCTGCTTGTAGTCACACTGGCTTGACAGACAGGGGAATTAAATACTTTTATTCCATGGAAAAGGATTACGGTGTAACACCAACTTTACAACATTATAATATAATTGTTGATCTTCTTGGATAAGCTGGCTTCTTGGAACAAGCACTGAAATTTATTAGAAACATGCCTTTGGAGCCAAGTGCTACAACATGGAGAACCCTACTAGGTGCAAGCTGGATTCACGGCAACACTGAAGTTGGTGAGACGGCTGCTGAAATGGTTTGTAAGTTGGATCCTCATAACCCGGGAGTGCATGTCCTTTCAAATCTTTACGCAGCTGCAGGCAGATGGGTTGATACTGGTAAGATGAGATTAATAATGAGGAGTGTTGGTATTGAAAAAGTACCTGGGTGTAGTTGGGTTAGGGTACAAAACGAGATTCATCCATTCACCCCAGAAAAAGATAGGAAATATGCCTTATCAGAATATCTAAATGGAAAAATGAAGTGTGAAGGGCATGTTTCTTCAACAGAATTGGTTTTACATGACGTGGAATGGGAAGAGGAAGAGGAAGAGAAGGAGCATACACACAAGTATCATAGTGAATGATGGGCTATGATTGATGCTAAATTTACTTTTTTTCTCTTCTAATTGAACAAAAATTGCTTTTTTAGTTGCTTAGTATAGTGCCGTAGGAAACTGACCTCAGATATCACTCGTTGTAAAAATGTCTAGAAAGTTGACCTCATTGAATGAATACCTTTAATGCTGTTAGGCCTGACTTTTGAAAGTGCATTAACCCTTATATAGTTTCACCAAAGTAGTTTTCTCTTTAATTCACTTATTATAATAATATTAATAAAGGAAGTACAAAAGTATAAAGTTTTGGTGGTAAAAGATTTCAAGATTAAAACACTGCTTTAATATTTATTAGTCAAATTATTATCAAAGAATGTATATACAATAAAAATTGATCAGTAGAGAACATTATCTTTAGGGTTGGGGTATTGGCGGTCCCAATAGCCTATTCATACTCCCAATTACTTTTAATTGCAGTTTCCTAAATTGTTCTCAGCTAAATTACAATTTGCTATATTTTTAGGTTTGACTTGAACAGAAAGGAGATTATTTTGTTGAGGGCAGTTTAAGAAATTGCAGTTAAAAGTAGTTTTTGGAGGGTGTGAATTGGCAATTGGAAGTGCCAGTAATCCCATCCTTTTTTTATTTCTCTGTATGCGAGCCTTTGTCTATCTATGCAGGCTAGTATTGCCAAGTTAGAAACTTCTGGCTCTTATGTTGGTGACATGCTAGAGCTGAAGTATATGGTTTCAATGAGAGGCTTCATGTTCTCCTATCTAAAGTGTTGTCAATAGCTAGATATTTTATGCCAACTGATGATCGATATTGTAACATCTCGAGCGCTGACGAGGGCGGGGAGTGATCGCCGATGCGAAAGGGCGTGGACAAGGAGCGGCTCCTGACAGGCTTCCAACGGGGGGTTACATGAACGAATGAATCGAATCGACACTCGAAAGAGAGGGATTCCAAAGACTGTGTAGGTATGAGAGACTGCACAGTTTAGGATGCTTATAAGAATTAATTGGTACTACCTATACTAACAAGATGCGTCTGCTTTTCGGTAGCCCGGATCGGAAGAACTCCACAGTTAAGCGTGCTTGACTTGGAGCAATTCTGGGATTGGTGACCTCCTCTGGGAAGTTTTCCCGGGAAGTGTGCGAGTGAGGAAAAAGCACACTGAAAAGTCTCATGTTAGTATGTGGGGATAGTCATTGATTCTTGAAGCTGCCAGGCGTTACAAGTGGTATCAGAGCAGGGCCTCTCTCCCAGTACGGTGTGGTTCGAGGACGAACCAGGCGGAAGCTGGTGGGCATGTAACATCCCGAGTGCTGACGAGGGCGGGGAGTGATCGCCGGTGCAAAAGGGCATGGACAAGGAGCGGCTCCTGACAGGCTTCCAGCGGGGGGTTACATGAACGAATGAATCGAATCGACACCCGAAAGAGAGGGATTCCAAAGACTGTGCAGGTATGAGAGACTGCTCAGTTTGGGATGGTTATAAGAATTAATTGGTACTACCTATACTAACAAGATGCATCTGCTTTTCGGTAGCCCGAATCGAAAGAACTTCACAGTTAAGCGTGCTTGACTTGGAGCAATTCTGGGATGGGTGACCTCCTGGGAAGTTTTCCCGGGAAGTATGCGAGTGAGGAAAAAGCACACTGAAAAGTCTCGTGTTAGTATGTGAGGATAGTCATTGATTCTTGAAGCTGCCAGGTGTTACAGATATAAGGTATGAGGCATGCTTCTTTGTTTATTTTTTTCTAAATGTTAACCCTGTTTTCCTTTTCTCCTTCAATTTTTCTATTTACTGTCATTGTTGTCGTGGACCTATGCTTATTTGAACAGGTAATAAAAGAAGACATGAAGAGATCTCATATTTGAGATTGCAAGTTTTGTGTCAAAATTTTATGATGTTGATGAGAAGCTGCATTATTTAAATGATCTGTTTCTTGATGATCTGAAGGCATTTATCCCTGAGCTTCGCTCCCAGGTTGATATGGAATTTTTATTATTAGTATTTTACTACTATATTATTTACAGTCTTTATTATTGTTAGAGTATAACATAAACCATTAAAGAGACCCTCACCTAATAGCTTAAGCTTTTGGGTTGAATTGGTTCTTTACAATTATATTCCAAGTATGATGGCTTCAAGAGTAACATAGATGTTGTTGTCAATACTGTTAGTGAGAAGCAGGCACCTAAATGTGTGTCGTGCCGAGCCTCGGGGTGCACACATGGGTGAGCATTTGTTATTGTTCTTGAAGCTTGTGGCTCTATTCCTTTAGTTGATTAATAGCCCTGGTAGAATATATGAAAAATATCTCATAATATCGTGATTGTGTCTTAGAATAGTTTCATTATTGTAATCTAAGTGCTCCTTCTATAGCTTCTACTTATCAGATGTCACCTTTTGTTGCTTGGCCAAATCAGCTATCTCTTAGGTTTTAATCCTAACTGATTCTCCCCTCTTCTTTATAGAAACTTAAAATTAGTTAGGATTAATTTCTTCATATGTATGCCATGAATTCTTACTTTTTCTTTCGGTAAATTGTGCTCCTAATATATGTTAAAGAAGCATAACATATAGTTCATTGTCCTAGCAGTCTGACACTGACTCTTTTTGTTGTTAGTATGATAGCTACTTGTCCAAGCATGGTGGCTCATCAAATGCATACACAGAAACTGAATATACCTGCAACCATTTCGAAGTGAAGCGAGAGTTTCTGATGGGTGCCTGATGCTCACCAGCAAGTATACCGATCGCACAAGTAATATAGAAAGTAAGTAGAGTATCATCTCCACAGGGATTGTAAACCAAGTACTACAATAACCAGTCCCCTTAAGTTGGAAAACTCGGTTTGTTGTTTGGAAAAATTGCGAATTGATTTTGAGTAACAATAAGAAATAAAAGTAAAGACTTATTTTTGAATTTTTATTTAAGATAAATAAAACAATAACAGTGAGAATTAATTTTAAAAATATGAGAAAAACATTGTAGCTAGAGCGCACTCACCTTATGATCCCCACTTCTTACTTTGGATTGAGTCACAATACTTATTCATATAATTACTCGGATAAATTATTATCTAAGAATATTTATTAGTTAACCCTCAATTCCTTACAAGGTTAACCCTTTAATCCCCAATTGGAACCCCAATTTCTTGCAATGTTCCTCATGGTATTAAGCAACAAGCGCAATAATTTAAGCATCCGCAGTTAAATACACATCTATTCCTAGCATGCATACCAATTGTTATCCTACCCCCTTTCAAGATCAAAACTCCAATATTCCTATCTAGGGTTCTAACCCTCAAACTATTCTCAACTATCAGATTGATCAGTTCTAATAAAGAAAATAGAAAATACGCACAAGGTAGAGACAAAGATAATTATATAAATGAGTAAAACTAAATCAATCCATCGTAACAAGGGTTCACATAGGGCTCGTGACCCTAACTACAATAAAAAGAAACTAGCCAAGCATAATCATGGCTAAAAATAATCCAATATTCAAAAGCATAAAATTAAGGAGAAATGAGAAGAAAAACTTGATCCCAGGAATCCTCTCATAGCTCTGTCATCTTCTCTCTTCAGAAGAATAGGTCTGAATACCTAATTCTGTCATATGGATCCTATTTATAATCGTCTTTTCTTCCTCCCAAAAATACCCCACGACAACACGGTATTATTTTCCCGCAACCCAGCACCATTTGGCGCCACTTCGCGCCGCGCCTCTGTGCAAAATTGCAAAGTCGGAACCGAATCTTCGTAACATAGCGCCAGTTGGCGCCATCCTTCACTTTTTGGGCGCCACTTCTTCACTTCCTTGGCGCTATCTTGCGCCACTTTTGTGTAGAATTGGCGTGGTGGCACTAGTTTGCGCCATTCTGGCGCCAACTAGCGCTAATTCCCTGGACTTTGGCCTATGCGACATGATGCAACATGGATCTTTCCTTTGTGTGGAGTCGCGTCAACATGCTTTTTATAATTTGTAATTTTTCACTCCTCTTTTTCCTGTAAAAGCACAACCAAAAGGTGAATATTATTGACATAGAAAGAATCAATATAAATAGCAAATATGTATTTAAATTGCTCTCTTATCAATTTTAATACTGAAAAAACACACTTGCTAGAGGCACATCAAATCATTCCCAGATTTAAACGTTGCTGTCCCCAGCAAGGTACAAGACTCAATCCAGGAAATATTTAATTAATCCAACATAACATTCCATAGATACTCTCAGACACATCAAATCATTCCCAGATTTAAACGTTGCTGTCCCTATGCATGCCTGACTCAACATCATAAACTCTCAATAATGTCATTAGCTTCTTAAAGATGCAAGTCTACATTGATTACCCCTCACACAGATAATAATAATATTCACTTAACACTCAGTGTTTAAGGGTATCACGAGCACTCAATTACTCAAAGCTATAACACTACCATAGGCTTGATCAATTTCTCAAAAATTCTTAAAAATGAAGAATCAAACACATGCATCAATTGATCAAAAGGACTTCACAGGTTGTAACTTGGCCGGGGTAACAGGTAGGAAAATATGGATAGTAGCTCAAACAACAATGAGATTGAAAAACTAAATTTATTTCACTTTAACACATTCAACTCAATGATTTTGCTCCACTAACATTCCCACAGAATTTCGGGAATTAATTCCTTTCAACCACCTTTTCTTTACATTCATCCTTTTTCTTTTTCTTTTTCTTTTCTTTTTCTCCCTTTGTTTTAAGGGCACAGATGAAATTTTACCTCCCCTAATTACTTGACCTTTGTGGAGCTTACCTCAATTTCTTTGTTTTATTTTTCAACACATCAGTAATTCAATCTCAATTAAGGTAAGTCACATGGATATAGGCTAAGCCTTCAATCAGGAACATGTCATTTATCAACAAATAAGTTCAGGCTCAAAGGGGCTAGCAAGGGAAAATTTCATACAGGTGGGCTATTTTGGCCATAAGCTAATAAGAACAACATGCCTTTATCATATCAATCAATGCATGCATAACAGAGAAACAGATCAAGTTCTAGAGTATTACAACAGTGAGGCCTCTCAACAAAAATTTCAGTGTTTAGGCTCAAACCTCACAGTTATGGTATCAATGCAGACTCAAGAAAATTGACCTCGGACATTATCAGAATTTCACAATATTAATTCAGACAAACGAGCAATCATGCAATCCAATTACGCCTATGCAATGTCATGCCAGAAAGTCATACAATATATTCCAAGAATTCAGTCAAGCACATTAACTATATAAGCACATTTAAACCTGAGAATTGTTGTAACATCCCAAGAGCTGGCAAGGGCAGGGAGTGATCGCCGGTGTGAAAGGGCACAGACAATGAGCGGCTCATGCCAAATCTTGCAGCTTGGGGGTTCATGAATGAATCGAATCAACACCCGAAAGAGAGGGATTCCAGAGACTGTGCTGGTATGGGACAGTACAGTTAGGAATGGCTTATAAGAATAAATTGGTACTAGCTATACTAACAAGATGCATCTACTTTCCGGTAGCCCGGATCGGAAGAACTCCACAGTTAAACGTGCTTGACTTGGAGCAATTCTGGGATGGGTGACCTCCTGGGAAGTTTTCCCGGGAAGTGTGCGAGTGAGGACAAAGCACACTGAAAAGTCTCGTGTTAGTGTGTGGGGACAGTCATTGATTCTTGCAAGTGGCCGGGCGTTACAATTGCTTGAAACAAATTTTTTTTTTAAATAAAAATAAAAAGCACACAAAATACTAAAAAAAATAACTAAGAAGTTTAAAAGAGTTAGAATATCTCCCCTGATAGAAGAATTGCAGTTCTAAGGTGTAAGCCTACCATTCCCAGATTTAGAGAATTGCTGTCCTCAGCAATAATTAAACCACAAGAAAGAAGAAAAACCTGCACAATGGAACAAACAGTGGCATATAGGATAAACTATAATGCGCACATTAAAACATCAGAGAAAAATATACCAACATAAAGTAACTAAAAAAAATACAAAACAGAAAAATAAACTAATATACAAAATCTCCTTCAGCAAGGAGATATAATCAACCCTCCACGTCATCCCCCTCAGCAGCGTGGGATAACTTAGCAAATGGAGGATCTGGTGGTGCTGTATGCCTTGGTGTATGAGACCACCATTCCCAGATTTGTTCCAAACCATGAAGCCATGTTAAAAACTCTTTGAAGCTTTGGTTTTTCTAGGAGATAGAGTATCGGTGTCTCTTGTCAAACTTCAGCTCCCGGTGTCTCTTCCAACTCGTATCAAAGAGTTTCACCACTTTCTTTCTTAGTAACTTCTTCTGTATAGGATGACGCTTCCCTTGGGGTTTTCTCCCATGTTTGTCATCATCTTCATTGAGAATTTTGATGGTATGGGAAAAAGGATCTTTATTTTTCAATTCAGTTTCCTCTTCCTTCAGTGCTTCAATCACCGCCTCCTTATTACCCAAGAAGACATTTTTTTAGGTTGAGGAAGTTCCTTCAAAACCACCTTCATGGCACCATCTTCCTTGGCATCATCCGCTACACTTCCTTTTTTCTTTAAGACTTCAAGACTAAAACAATCGTCTTTGTGAGAAGACTGCTTTAGAGAATCAAAGACGTTGATGGTAACGGTCTCATCATTCATCCTTAACTCAAGCTTTCCATTTTCAACATCAATCATGGCCCGAGCAGTGGCCAAGAAAGGTCTACCCAGCAAAAGAGGCATCTTAGCTCCCCCTTCCATGTCCAACACTACAAAATCAGCAGGAAAGATGAACTTGTCCACCTTTACAAGAACATCTTCAATAATACCACTAGGCTTCCTCAAAGACTTATCAGCAAGTTGAAGAGATGCCAAAGTGGGCTTCAACTCGGTGATCCCCAAGGATTTACAAACAGAAAGGGGCATCAAATTGATGCTAGCCCCAAGATCGCATAATGCTCTGCCAATTTTTGTGTCCCCAATTTCAATATGAATTTTGAAACTCCCTGGATCACTGAGTTTGGGTGGGAACTTCTTCTGTATGATGGCACTACACTCCTCAGTGAGTGTTACAGTTTGGCATTCCTGCAGCTTATGCTTTTTTGATAACAAGTCCTTCATGAACTTGGCATAATTGGGCATGCAAGCCAGAGCTTCAATAAAGGGAATGTTGATATGCAATTTCTTAAATATATCCAGAAATATTTCATAATGCTATTTTTGAGCATCTTTCTTAAACCTTTCTGGATAAGGTGCCATTGCCCTCACATATTCTGGTTTCAGTTCAAACTTCTTCTTTGCAACTGGCTTTTCCACTTCAGCAGGTTTTTCAATTTCTTTTTCTGGCTCACCTGCAGTATCCAGCTTCTTTTCAGCTTCCACATTTATTCTCGGCTTTTCTGGAGCTGCTACCAATTTACCACTTCTAGTGGTGACAAACATACAATCCTCCTTTGGATTGGTGACTGTGTTACTAGGGAAATTACCTGGAGTTCTATCAGCAACTGGCTTGGCCAGCTGGCCAATTTGATTCTCCAAACTTCTGATCGAAGCACTCATGTTTCTGGTATTAGCCCTAGTCTCTTCCATGAAAGCATTTGTGTTTTTGGTATTGGCTCTAGTCTCCTCCATAAAAGCATTGGAGTGTTGAGCCATTTGTCCAACTAACCTCTCCAAATCAGAAAGTTCCTTCTGTGGAATAGGAGGAGGTTGCAGAAAGTTGTTTGAACTATAATCAAGACCACCTCCTTGACCTCTCCTCTGAAAATTATTTCTGCCAGGAGAATTCTGATTTCTTTCAAAATTTTGTTGGGGCTTCTGCTCATACCAAACCCCATTCACTTGCAACTACTGCGGATTATCACCCATTAGAGTGGGACACTCATTAGACTCATGAGCTTCCTTACAATATTCACACATCACAGAAGTTGATTGAACCTTGGACACTTGCATTTTCTCAAACTTCTCATTCAAGCTGTCAAACTTTTTGGACAACAACTTTTGTTCAGCAAGCATAGCATCATTGGTTTCCAACTTTATTACTCATTTTCTTGCCTGAACTGGGAAGCTCTCATTCTCATTTCTTGCAAGTTTCTTGATCAAGTCAATGGCTTGCTCAGATGTACTCTGCCGAATAGAACCCCCAGCTGCACTATTAATCACCAATCTTGTGTAAGGAGAGATGCCATTAAAGAAAATTGCTACCTTTCTATCATCATCTCCCTTCCATGTTGACATTATTTGTTGCACACAGTGATTCTCCTTCAAGCTGACGGAAGTTTGTGATCTCATTTACCAGCTGGTTGTACTTCTCCATAGAAAAGAACTCGGCAAAGAACTTTGTGGACAAGTCTTCCCATGTCATGATACTATTAGCTGGCTGTCTTTATATCCATCTGAGAGCTTTTCCCTTAACAACAAAAGGGAATAATTGAAGCCTGATAGCATCGGCAGACACTCCATTGTGCTTGGTAGTGTCACAGATCATCAGAAATCGATCTATGAACTCATGAGGATCTTCCTCCTCAGCACCAGAAAACTGAGCCCTTTCCACCAAAGTAATCAAAGATGGCTTCAGCTCAAAATTGTTTGCCTCCATTGTAGCCCTGATTATACTTGAATTTCGCCTATTGAACACCGGAGTCAGAATGGTGTCCAACAATCTTGGAGGTGGGTTGTTTGCATTGTTGTTACCCGCCATTTCTTGTATTGGTTGTACAGGTACGTTCTTGAATTCTTCCCAAATTATCTGCTTGGCAACTTTCCGCAGTCTCCTCTCAGTCCTTGAAATTTCTGGATCAAATACAAAGTCTGTAGGAGGAAGTCTACCTCGCATAAAACTCAGAAAATTTTGTTAGTAGCACCTGCAAACACAGAACAAGATAGAACAAAATAAAATAAAATAAAAATAAAAATCCAATCTCAAAGATCAACGGTTATTTATAATATTGGATTTAACAATCCTCGGCAACAGCGCCAAAAACTTGATGCTCACCGGCAAGTATACCGATCGCACAAGTAATATAGAAAGTAAGTAGAGTATCGTCTCCACAAAGATTGTAAACCAAGTACTACAATAACCAGTCCCCTTAAGTTGGAAAACTCGGTTTGTTGTTTGGAAAAATTGCAAATTGATTTTGAGTAACAATAAGAAATAAAAGTAAAGACTTATTTTTGAATCTTTATTTAAGAGAAATAAAACAATAACAGTGAGAATTGATTTTAAAAATATGAGAAAAACATTGTAGCTAGAGCGCATTCACCTTATGATCCCCACTTCTTACTTTGGATTGATTCACAATACTTATTCATATAATTACTCGGATAAATTATTATCTAAGAATATTTATTAGTTAACCCTCAATTCCTTGCAAGGTTAACCCTTTAATCCCCATTCTGGCGCCAACTAGCGCCAATTCCCTGGACTTTGGCCTATGTGACATGATGCAACATGGAACTTTTCTGTGTGTGGAGTCGCGTCAACATGCTTTTTATAATTTGTAATTTCTCACTCCTCTTTTTCCTGTAAAAATACAACCAAAAGGTGAATATTATTGACATAGAAAGAATCAATATAAATAGCACATATGTATTTAAATTCCTCTCTTATGACCCAATTCTTATCAATTTTAATACGGAAAAACCACACTTACCAGAGGCACATCAGTGCCTTGAGAAGGTAAACTCTGTTATGCATTGTATGAACAGGACAATTCCTATCTATTATATGATTTTACACATTAACTTTATAGGTAGGTTCTGTTTCCAATTATTGCCTCTAAATTGGTATTTAATTCCATACTTGTCTTGTGTTGTTGGTTGCTAACAGCTTGTAAATCTGTATAGTATGAAATGATGATGCATATGTTGAATGTAACGCCTGACAACTTGCAAGGATCAACGACTGTCCCCATATACTAACACGAGACTTTTCAGCGTGCTTTATCCTCAATCGCACACCTCCTAGGAAAACTTCCCAGGAAGTGTGCGAGTGAGGAAAAAGCACACTGAAAAGTCTCGTGTTAGTATGTAAGGATAGTCATTGATTCTTGAAGCGGCCGGGCGTTACAAGTGGTATCAGAGCACGACCTCTCATCCAGTACGGTGTGGTTCAAGGACGAACCGGGCGGAAGCTGGTGGGCATGTAACATCCCGAGCGCTGACGAGGGCGGGGAGTGATCGCCGGTGCGCAAGGGCACGGACAAGGAGAGGCTCCTGGCAGGCTTCCAGCGGCGGGGATACATGAATGAATCAAATAACACCGGAAAGAGAGGGATTCCAGAGATTGTGCTAGTATAGGACAGCACAACTGAGGATAGCTTATAAGAATTAATTGGTACTACCTATACTAATAAGATGCATCTGCTTTTCGGTAGCCCGGATCGGAAGAACTCCATAGTTAAGCTTGCTTGACTTGGAGCAATTCTAGGATGGGTGACCTCCTGAAGTTTTCCCAGGAAGTGTGCGAGTGAGGAAAAAGTACACTGAAAAGTCTCATGTTAGTATGTGGGGATAATCATTAATTCTTGAAGCGGCCGGACGTTACATTGAACATGAGTTTTGTGGAAATAATTTTAGCAACTGCAGTTTTATGGAAGTGAAAAAGACAATTCTTTTTAATCTATGTTACTGTTTATCATATTACTGGCCACGTGTTGTAAAGCATAAAACAGAATTATAGTATGCATTTGAATACATGACTTTTAGATCGTTAATGCAGTAAAATTTACCTTCTACATATGTTATTTTAGCCATCTAAGTGTTTATTGGAATGCAAGACCATGTAGATCATCAATCTAGTGACCCTGTAGATCATCATCGAATGCATACCAATGACAGCTTGTGGGTGGCAAGTTTATGGCACTCAATGCATGCTATCTCTCAACAGCTATCTCCTGTCTCAGGTTGTTCAGGAATTGAACTTCTCCAAGCTGACACATTTGATCTTCATTGCTTTCAATCACTGATGGGTATTTTTTCTTATATTAGTCTTTAACTCTTATTACGTTAACTTTCTAATTTACTGGTGAAAAGGGAAGATTGAATGCCTAACATCATTTACATATAGTTAATTGGAATATCTAGTACCGGCTTTTGTTTTCAAGCACAAACATGTATGAGGGCTTTGCAGTTCGCGAGCTGTAGTATGGTCAGGTTTCAACTAAAGATGGTTTTAAGTAATTATAGTGTATCAGAAGCTCTAGATAATTATTGATATTTCACAGGTCCTCTAATGGTGTTTTATCTCTCACACAAGATACACACTCAATTCTATGAATATACCTCTATTGTATTACTGATTCTACCAAGCCATTTTTCAAGAGTTACAATGTGCTTTTTATAAGCAACAACAAATGATTAAGAATAATAAAGACTAACATAGGAAATCTAAACATATTAAATGTCCACTAACATATGCCTAGGGACACACCAAAAACCCTCCATATTTCTATTTTCTTTATTTAAATTAAAGATTAACCTAACAAAACTCCCCTTTAATCTTTAATATCTCTACCGTCCTTCATGCCCATCTTCTTCTTACAATTTTCTAACAGTAACGTCGGCAGAGGCTTCGTGAAAATGTCTCCAACTTGATCTCGGCTTGCAACATGATTTAGCTCCACTTTTCCTTCTTTAACTTGATCCCGGATAAAATGAAATTTAACATCAATATGCTTACTTCTTTCATGATTGACCGGGTTCTTTGCTAACTCGATCACGGACTTGTTGTCAACTCGAATCTCGGTTGGGCCGACTTGCTCTTGCTCCAGCTTGCTTAGAAAATTCCTCAGCCATATTGCATGGCAAACACACCAAGATGCCGCAACATACTCGGCTTCACATGTAGACAGGGTCACAATGGGTTCCTTCTTCGACACCCAAGTAAACGTTGTGTTTCCCATGAAGAACACATAGCCACCCGTGCTCTTCCTATCATCAACATCTCTGCACCAATCATTATCTGAATAACCCGTCAGTTTGTATTTGTCCGACTTCAAGTAATGAAGTCCTTGTGAGATTGTTCCCTTCACATATCTCAGAATTCTCTTAGCCGCCTTCCAGTGAGTGTACCCCGGGTCTTCCATAAACCGACTTATGATCCCAACACTCAGACACAGATCCGACCTTGTACAGGTCAAGTATCTCAAACTTCCAACTAGACTCCGGTAGTAACTCGGATCAACTCTCTCTCCTCCATCAAACTTCGAGAGTTTCAAACCGGGTTCCATTGGTGTTGAAACCGGGTTGCAATTTATCATTTTGAACCTTTTCAGAATATCTTTTGCATAAGCTTCTTGAGATACAAAGATCCCGGATTTGTCTTGTCTTACTTCCAGACCAAGGAAATATCTCATTAGACCGAGATCCGTCATCTCGAATTCTTCCGTCATTCTCTTCTTGAAGTCTTTTATCATTCCTTCATCATTACTCTAAAACTTGATGCAGATCTAGCAAGTGTACTGGTCGTACAAGTAATAAAATGATGAGTAAAGATCGTTCCCACGAGAATTTGTGTCAAGCACTGACTAACCATATGTACTTGAGTTGAATCAAACAAAAGTTCATAGATTGCATAGATTTCTTGTCACCAGAAACTACACTGAATTGAATTAAAACTTGATAAATAAATAAAATGTAAATTATAATGTAAACAAGTAGTCAGATGTCATTTTCCCTCAAACATGAATTTATAGATGAACCAATTTCCATTATGAATTATCTACTATGTGATGTTGATCAACCTTTTTCTTATCATCTCAAGATGTAATCCCTTACTACCCTGATAGACACATTAATCAGAAACCCCAATCCCTTGGTGATTCCTTTCTTAATACATGCATTAATTACTAAGGTCTTAAGAACACATCAGAATCCTAGCATCAATCCCTTGACTACTAGAACACTGATGATGAAGTTGTCAAAAATAGAGAAACAATGTAAACATGTCTGTTCTACTCTATTCCTCAACATGAAGAATTAATCAAGACAACTTCATACAATCACATAATAGATAAACAAAACATCTAATTAACCATTCATAAATTCAAACTTGAGTTCCATTGAATCAGACTACAAAGGACTCTACTCAGACATAATTGAAACACAAACAAGAGAAGAAAGATAGATCAAACTCCATTGTCATGATAGTTGAGTCTTCAATCTCCAAGTACAATTACATAGGAAATACTAACTATTACAAGAACTAATCCTAAAGAATTTGGACATTCAGAGAAAATGAGGAGTCAGATCAGATCAATGAAAGACCTGATCTGATCTCCCTTCTCCTAGTGTGATGGGAAAAGTCAGAATGAGATATGATAGATTGGATCTGATATATCGAATCTGTCAGAATGTGAAGGCCCCTTGTCCTTTTATAATTTACAAATTACAACTGAAAACTGACATGGGCGCTAAAACTCTCATTTCTGGACGTTTTAGCGCTCAACCTTGACGGATGCCCAACTGCTTTTAACTGTCTTGGGCGCTAAAACACTCAGTTTTAGGCGTTTTAATGTTCAGCACCAGCATCTTTTGTGCAACAGGGCGCTAAAACGCTCAGTTTTGGGCGTTTTAGCGCCTAACACATAGAATTTTCCCATTCTTCAGAATCTTCTTCCTTCTCTCTTTTGCTTCTTGAGCTTCGTTTTAGCGCCTAACAATGTAAATTTTCAACATAAGCTTCAGAACTTGTATTTGAGATATTTCCAGGACATTAACCTCTTTTCCATCCATTTAATCGCACAAATTGATATTAATTCATGCTTAAAAACCTGATGAACTAAGGGTTCATCAATTACCAAGAAAAATTAAATCATCAACATATAAGGCAACAAGTAAAATTTTACCTTCCTTCTTCTTTATATAAAGAGCATGTTCATACGGACACTGCTTAAATCCATCATTCTTAAAGTAATTATCAATCCTCGTGTTCCAGGCTCTTGGGGCCTGCTTCAAACCATATAAGGCTTTCTTTAATCTCAACACTTTTCTTTCTTCTCCGACTTTCATGAACCTCGGAGGTTGTTCGAGATACACCTCTTCCTCGAGTACTCCATTCAAAAATGCCGACTTCACGTCCATCTGATAGATCGACCATCCAAATTGGGTTGCTTGAGAAATCAACAGCCGTATTGTCTCCATTCTTGCCACGGGTGCAAACACCTTGTCATAGTCTACTCCAGCCTTCTGTTTATACCCTTTCGCCACTAGCCGGGCATAGAATCTCTCTATCTCCCCCTTAGCATTCATTTTCTTCTTGTAGACCCATTTTACGCCAATTGGTCGACTTCCCTTTGGTAGCTCGGCTAACTCCCATGTCTTGTTCTTTTCTATCGCATTCATTTCCTCCTTCATGGCAGATTGCCATTTCTCATCTCGGACAGCTTCCTCGAAGCTCAACTCCTCAGAATCTGCTAACAGACAAACGAGATGTGCTTCGTTAGTTGAGTCATACAAGTCTTGCAGACTTCTTATTCTCGGTTGTCTCTGTTCTTCATCACTATCAGAGTCATTCGGATTCTCTGGAATCCGGTCGAATGTTGTCCGACCTCAAATGATATGTGTCCGAGTTTCATATTGACCCCAGATGGACTACTCTAGTCCCATCCATCTTCCTCATTTACTTTCACATCTCGGCTCACCAACACCCTTTTACTGACGGGGTCCAGCAACTTGTACCCCTTCGTCTTCTCATCATAACCAATGAACACGAACTTCTTACTTTTGTCTTCAAGCTTCGTCCTCAACTGATCTGGTATGTGTGCATATGCAACACTCCCAAAAATTTTAAAATGACCCAATGAGGGCTTCAAACCACTCCACGCTTCCTGCGGGGTTTTATCAATCAGACTCGAATGAGCACATCGGTTCTGCACGTACACTGCACATTGTACGGCCTCTCCCCACAACTCTTTCGGTATATTCTTTGTCTTCAACATGGATCGGACCATATCCAAGATAGTCCGGTTCTTTCTCTCAGCTACTCCATTCTGCTGGGGCGAGTACGGTGCGGTCAGAAACCGCCTTATCTCGTGTTCTTCACAATATTTTTTAAACTCTATTGACACATACTCCCCAGCTCGGTCTAAACGTACCGATTTGATGTATCTTCCAGTTGTATTTTCAATCATCACTTTAAACCTCTTAAAGGTATCCAACACCTCGGATTTTTCTTTCAGAAAATAAACCCAAGTCTTACGACTAAAGTCATCAATAAATGAGACAAAATACCTTTTTGGACTGAAGGAACCCGGAGTTATAGGTCCACACAGGTCGGTATGAATAAGTTCCAGAGGCTGCTTAGCCCGGTATCTCGCAGTCCTTTGGAATGGGCTCCTTGCATGTTTTCCCAATACACAGTCTTCACAAAACTTTCCTTCAGAGTTTATCTTCGGCAGTCCCACCACCATGTTCTTTTTCATCATCTCGGTCAGACCACCATAATGAAGGTGTCCAAACCATCTATGCCACAAATCCATCTTATGTTCTACCTCGGCTTGCAGACAGCCGACCTCCAAGCTCCTCACTTTCAGTTTGTACATCCTATTCTTCTCCATCTGAACTCGGGCTATCAACCGCCCTTGCTTATCTTTCAACAGTAGGACTCGGTCTGTCATTAGAACCGAGTAACCCTTCTCCATCAGTTGTCCAATGCTCAATATGTTACTCTTGAGCTCGGGCACGTAATACACGTCCTGAATCGTTCCAACCCGTCCGTCCTTTTGTAGAAAACATATCGTACCATGGCCTTTTACATTAATTTTGGACGCGTCTCCGAAAAAGACATGTCCGGCTTCCACCGTCCTCAATTCTTTGAACAAATGTTTGTAACCACACATGTGATTACTGGCACCAGTATCCAAGTACCACTCCGTCTCACTCTTTGAACTCGTTTCACCATGTGCTAACATCAGAACTCCTTCATCTCTTATCTCTCCTTCCGCAGCAAAGTTTGACGTCCCGTCAACTCTCATTTCATCTCGGCAATCCTTAGCGAAGTGCCCAACTCGGCCACAGTTGTAGCATTTGTCCGAGTGGCAGTCCTTTGAATAATGGCCATACTTGCCACACTTATAACATTCTACATTACTTTGATTTGACCACCGACCTCTTCCACCTCGGCCACGTCCTCTACCTCTCCAGTTTTTCTGACTCGTCTCAGCTCTTTCTTCATGTTTCACCTCCTGACCTCGGCCACGACCACCTCAGCCATTTCCACGTCCAGCTCGTTGACGACCTCTACCTCAGACGTTCAGAGAATAGAGCGCCTTCTCATCCTTAATGGTTGCTTTTGTCTGGAGTGCTTGCTCAAGAGACTCATCCTTTTTCTTCTTCTTGCGTTGTTCATGCGCCTCAAGGGAACCTGCTAGCTCGTCAACAGAGAGCGTAGACAAGTCCTTGGACTCCTCGATTGCACACACCACGTTCTCGAAGTCGTCTGTCAACGACCTCAGAATCTTTTCTACTACTCTGGAGTCGACCAACGCCTATCTATTCCTCTTCAACTGGTTCACAACGGTCTGAACCCGGGTGATGAAGTCTGACACTCCTTCGGTCTCCTTCATTTTCATCCCCTCCAAATCTCCTCGAAGAGCTTGAAGTCGGACCTGATTCACACGGTCGGCACCTTGGTAGACCGTCTCCAATATGTCCCAAGCCTCCTTAGCCGTCGTTGCGCCTCCAATCTTTTCAAGACCACCGCTTTCTTCAACAGCTTGAAACATCATAAAGAATGCTGCTGCATCCTTTGTCCTCGTCGCAGTCAACTGCTTGAGTTGATTTGCTGAATATCCTTCTGTTGTTTCAGGTTCTACGAACCCATTTTGCACTAACCCCCAACTGTCATAGGCTCTTAGAAGAGCCTTCATTTGGATGCTCCAATTCTCATAATTGCCCTTTTTCAGGTAGGGCACTGGCAGACCATTACTCACACCTTCCATTGATATCAAGCTCTGATACCAATTTGATATTTCACAGGTCCTCTAATGGTGTTTTATCTCTCACACAAGATACACACACAATTCTCTGAATATACCTCTATTGTATTACTGATTCTACCAAGCCATTTTTTAAGAGTTACAATGTGCTTTTTATAAGCAACAACAAATGATTAAGAATAATAAAGACTAACATAGGAAATCTAAACATATTAAATGTCCACTAATATATGCCTAGGGACACACCAAAAACCCTCCATATTTCTATTTTCTTTATTTAAATTAAAGATTAACCTAACAATTATTGGTAACAGAAGTGTTGCTTATTTAAGGTGCTTGTTCAAAACATGAACTTGATTGCTTTGGGGTTTTACCGATTGAATCATGATTCTATCTTAAAGGCTTTGATAAGCTAAATGGCTAAACCCCATTATTAAGTGAACTAATAGTTTGGCAGAGTTGTATATATTGCAAATTTAGAAATCATTATTTTATTTTATTTTTTGTTTTTATACATAGAAATTATTGTTTTCAAGGACACCTGATTATGTCTTAAAATTTAGAGTAAAAAATCAGAATCACTAGGTTGGAAGGCGGGCTAGGTTGTTGTTGCAATCGATTCAGCTTTGCTGGTGACATGACCCATTGTATATCACGTGGAATGTAGTAGATAGAAGACCTTCTTTATTTTTAATCCCACTTAATCTGTACACTTACTCTGTCATTTGTATTTGATTATTATTGTTATTTTGCGTACTGTGTAGTTGTAATAATTTTCTATGCACTAGTATTTTTCAGATAATGAGCACCCGTTGCTCATTTTATTTTCTTAAATGTCCTCGTTTTGGTCTTCTCTGCACAATATTAGATTTTAGATGCCTCTAGGTCACTTGTGCATCTTCTGATTTGGGTCATGAACTCGAGTTCTTGAGAGTTGAAAATTTTCTAGATGTTTGGTTGTGTGTGTTGCGTTTGCATTTATAATATTGCAGATTTGTCACCTTAATGGGCCTGTCCTTATATTATATTGTTTAGCAGTTGTTTCCGTATTCAGTTTCATGTATCTGGCAAAATGAAGCAAGATATAATGATTTCCTCAACCCTTTTTTTTAAATTTTTCTGACCTTGATATTATGAAATTGATTCTTCTCCCACACAGGGACAAAGTTTTTTTTGTGGTCTGTGAGCCTGGAACACAACACATGGAAAGTTTATTGAAATTTATATATGAATTGTACAGGAGTATGTTTTGAAGAATCCTTACTCTGAGATGGAGATGCCTATACGTTGTGAGCTCTTTGATATCAACCTAACACAAGCAGTGCAAAAGGATCGTGTTGCATTTTAGGGCAGATAAATTTATCTGACCAAATTTTGTTTTTCATTTTTAAATTCTGATGTGTACATAATCTAAAAATTGTCATTCAATTGATATTAAGGTACTATGCTTGGCTTCTCTATTTGCTTTTTACACACAAATTAACATTTTCAGTAGTGCAGATGTAATTTATTTCCCCATGGATCAGATGTTAGAATTACTTATTGAACGAACTAAGGTTCTTGGATGATTGGATTTTGTGCAATTTGTGTGTACTGTTATCGTCTTATCGACTCTCCAAATTTTGTATAATACTACACACACATACACAGACACTACCTTATATCTGTATAATTTACATTATTTAATTACAACTAGTTTCACTTTGTTTTGTACACACCTCTACTTTTATTTCTGTCACTTAGCTTTGGTGGATGATGGCATGCATTGAAAATTTTGTGTACTAAGCATTATTTTCAAATTTGATAGGTGCAGTGGACTATATATAAAATTTATTGGCTTCATCTGGCACAGGAAGAATTTAGACAGCTAAGTTCTAACAGTAAATATGGATCATGTTCTTACAAAAATTTCAAAGTCATAGACATAGTTACTGTCCAAAGATCAACATCAATTTTAACATAATGCGTAGGTAATACCAAAAAGGGCAAAACTCCTCGGTGCAATAGATAGAAGGTAAACCAGTGTTGAGAAAATCGACCTGGCCCGGCCGGTCGGCTCGGAAACCGGCTTTAGAAAAAATAATTCCAAAATTGCAGCTGTTGGAATTTGAACTTGAGTCTAATAAATATGCCCAACAACAACTTATCACTAGACTGAGTTTGTTTGTTGGTTAATATGTATCATTATATATATATATATATATATATATATATATATATATATATATACCAGTGGGTTCCGGAAGTGTGAGGAGGGAAATGAAGTAAACTAGAGCAGAAATGGAAAGCAGGAAAGTAGACGGACTACTATATGAAATAAATGACTGAAATTAAAATGCAGAAATTAAAACATAAAATAAATTTAAGGTGAGAACCTAAGCTGTATACGGTAGGCCGAAGTCAAACTTGGGTGGAAGGATGGAGAAGAGAAGAGTTCATTACATAAGCAGATATGAAATAACACTTTTATTCAAAACATAAAGATTGAGATTACAGTTACAGATTGAAAGATTAAAGAGAAAACAGAGAAGAAGAGAAAACTCAGAAGTACCTCGCAGTCTCTCTCACTAGACTATCTCTCTAAACTCAGCTAATGAAAGGATGCCTTCAACATACTGAAGCAACCCTTTAAATAGATTGAAAAATCACTATTGCTACAGTACAAGTTACATGACCGGTACTGTTTGAACAGTGTAGGTTAAGTGAACAGTAACTGACTCGTGATGCTACAGTTTCTGCCGACACTTTGATTACGTCACTGTATGCGTCACTTTATGCTGACATCATGCTCATGTCATTTTGCCATCAGCGTTACTACAGTGGTTTTCTTCAACAGTCTTCTGCTAAGTTGATTCCAAAACAATCATCCTCATTTTGGTAGAAGTCTTCTGTTGAAGAAGAGATAGAAGGAGATGAAGAACCTGTCTTCTATTTAGAACTCTCAGCTTCTTCTTGGAGTAATTGAAGAATACCTTGCAAATTCTTTGCAAAATTTTCTTTGCTGGTTGATGCTGCTAATGCTGCTGTGATCTGAGCCTTTTGATTCAAGAATACGGAGGTTTCTGGATCAGCTGGCTTGATGCTTTTTGGATATTTTTTAAACCAGAGCTTGACATTTTCTGGGTAAGCTCTTGAAGCATCAAATTCTATCCACCATTTAACAAAAGCTTGTCTCCTGAGTAATGGTAGTCTGATGCCTGTTTTCTCGCCGTAATTGTACTGCCATGAAAATATCCATGCCAGAGAGAACTTTGAGAAAAAATGCAGATCTATTGGAAAGGGATCTGCTAGATTGTCGAATTTTTTGGAAAAGATTGTCATTCCTTCAAAGACTTGTGGAGGAAGGATATCAAGGATTGGTCCAAAATAATCCCACCATTTATTAAACCATTGCGGGAAATTATATTGGATATTTTGCTTAAAGTAAATTAACCATGAATGTTTGTTTTCTTTATTTTGCATGAAGAAGACATTGGTTCAGGCTAATTCATAGTTCCAATAATTATATCCAATTGGATCATAAGGCTGGGAAAATTTGGTTATTTTATTTGGATTTCCATATTCTGCTGGGGTGATCACCTTGAGAATCTGGATGGTTGAATGAGTAATAAACTCAGGGTCTTTTGGACTCTTATAGTGTTTGATGGAAATAGAGTTTGAATCAAGTAGAATAAACTCATAAAAATTTTGGGATTTAGTT